>NC_074670.1:32522769-32820121 GCF_029448725.1 Salvelinus fontinalis | reverse complement strand
CATTTACATTACGGAGATTTAAGCTGTCTGAGGCGATGGTGACAAGTCAAGGTGTTTCACTTTAATTACACCAGGCAAGGTCACCTCCTTCCTGGCTCGCCCTCGCAGCCGTACGCAAAGGAGGAGGACGTGGGGAAGAGGGAAGAGAAAGACGCGCCTGTATTTATATTCTCATTTAAAGGCGATAGCGGTGCCTTTAATACACAGTGTGTGGCGGTACACACACACACACACACACACACACATACAGATGGAGGATCTTAATTTGATCACCCTGTGAGGTGGAGAACTTTCCTGCAATCCAAATGTTAAACTTGTAGGTTATATGAGGTTTAAAAACGCTTCTGAAGTTGATAATTTCCACTTAAAAATGTCAGACTTGATTTTCCCTTACGAAAAATGTACCAACCTCGACAAAAATGTCCATTCATTATAATCCACATAACAATTCATATTTCCTGTTGCTGCAGGATTATTTTCCTGGTGCAGAAATCTGGCTCAAATTAAGATCTAACATCTGTATGCACTCGCGAACACACACACCTATACACACGACATGCACACACACACACACACACACACACACACACACACACACACACACACACACACACACACACACACACACACAGTAATGAAGGCATACAGCAAAATACAGTATAGACGAATGCAAAGAGGAACACACACAAAGCTGACATGCTAACGCACAAAAACATATCATAAACACACACACACATACACACATCAACTCACAAAAATATTTAACACTCATACACATGTACACACACACACACACACACACACACACACACACACACACACACACACACACACACACACACACACACACACACACACACACACACACACACACACACACACACACACACACACACACACATCCAAGCCAGTTTGCTCTAAATAATCCCAAGTGACAAAATAAATGGCACGGCATATGAGGGCTATTTCTATAATGGGCCATCCGCCACTGAGGTTACATACTGTATTACAAAGCCTTAATATGACACCTATTGCTGCACAGTGCTCTCCTCTGCTACTTGTCTCTTCCTGCATCCCAGAGGGCACCCTTTTCCCTTCATAGTTCACTACTTTTGACCAGGGCCCAGGTCAAAAGTAGTGTACTATAGAGGGAAAAGGGTGCCATTTGGGGGACACCTTTTGTCCCGGCCCGGGGCCATAGTGGTGTACAGTGGATCTGACAGGCAGGGGAGTTCACTCAATAGTGCCTTAAAGGTGTGAGATAGCCCAGCCGACCAGCCATGAGAGGCCCACAGAGGGCTGCCAGAGATAGGGGCTACGAGGCTACACTACAGTCAAGCTAGGATGATCTGATGTTGTCTGGCAGACAACTCTCACTCTCTCTCTTTCTCAAGTATTGTACTCGTTCTAGTAGAACTCTCTCTCCCTCTCTCTCTCCGTCAGTCACAACAACATGACCCGCAGGTAAGTGTGAGCATGACATAGGAGGTTTCTCAATATGCATACTTCCGTGCTCTACACTCCCGTGCTCTGAGTGCATTCTTCAAGGGCATTCTCTTGAGTACGTTATTATTAGGATAAGAGTGTGGAGAATGCAGATGTTTTGCATTTCAGAAGCCGTCCCGTGCTACTGCATTATCTTTGTCCTTTTAAGGTAAATTGCGTCATCACCATGTCGGCTGTTCATCTATGCTGGACTTTCCTGGATTACGACTCCCCTCTGTAACTGATGTTATCGATCTGATTTTGTTTAATATTGCGTCATTGTCAGTGAAACAAATGAGACTCTTAATCCGTTTGTGTTTTGTGTTATTTAGTTAAGCTAGCTAACTTTAGCAAGAGATGACTCGGGTTTACAGTTATATGCATTAGCTTGCAACACATTTAACATAACGTTAACATAGAACATAAGCATAGATAATGACCCTACTTTTCTACTCGCAAAATGTAACTTGCTAGTGCATATTAATGTCAAATTATTAAATTAAATATATATATTTTTTATTCTGAAATGTAAATTAAAACAACAAAAATAATTTGTTTTAGTTGGGAGAAAACAGGAGTATTCAGGAAATCCTCTTAATATGGAAGTCTAACCTCAGTTTGCTTGTATTGAACACAGCTCGTTGTGCAGAGGCAGTTCCACAAAGGTTTGATGGCAAGCTGTCAGTTAAAAGCAAGAAATACCTTTCTTATCAGCATCACAGCTTTACCCGTGAAGAGTGCGGCCAAATTAAAAGGAACGAGGGGGAGGGGGAGAGCAAGACAGAGAGGGAGAGAGAGAGAGAAGTGCCTTCAGGGGAAGTTATTAAAAAAGGGAGCAAGCTGGCTGCATTGGCAGCAGTTCAAAGGGAGTGGATCCCCTCGCCTCCCTGGGCCCAAATGGCAGTTGCTGGCACGACTGCTAAACACACAATGCCTCGTGGCAAAACTGTGTCTTTCATTGACAGATGAGGGGAGCGAGGGAAGGAGGGAGGAGGGTAGAGCAAAACACTGCTATTCAAGCCTTTTTTGGCAAATGAAAGAATTGACCCAAAAGAGGTGTTAGCCCTTAACCAACAGAGAGAGAGAGAGAGAGAGAGAGAGAGAGAGAGAGAGAGAGAGAGAGAGAGAGAGAGAGAGAGAGAGAGAGAGAGAGAGAGAGAGAGAGAGAGAGAGAGAGAGAGAGAGAGAGAGAGAGAGAGAGAGAGAGAGAGGAGAGGAGAGAGAGAGAGAGAGAGAGAGAGAGAGAGAGAGAGAGCGCGCATCTGGGAGAGGTTGTGTAGTTCTCTCTGACAAGGCAGGTTGGTCATGGCCATTAGTGCTAGAAGCGTGAGAGTGTGAAGGTGTGAAGAATTGTGAAAGGGAACAGTCTGTATTGTTATAATTAATGGAGCACAGAAGTACTCAGAGGGCAATGTTTCAAGGCTTTAGGTTGAGTTATATTGTAGCCCTTTGATCCTCTGCTGTTTTAGTTGAATACCCAACCTGTTCACAGTCAGAGGGGAACCTACGACTAAACGTTACCATTGAATATTTTATTAGACTTATTTTTTTGTTGTATTTTAGTCAAAAAATACTTTGCAAATCCATTTACATATGTTAAATAGAATGCATGAAGTCCTCAATTCAATCAATAACAGTGGCTGAAATGCAAAAATGTATGGATTCATTTACTCAAATAAACAATGCTTACAGAATGAAATATATAGAAACTCAATGCTATCTTGTTCCTTGTGAGGAATATTATTCAATGTTTATCCTCAAAATGGTTAAAAGCTTTTATTGAGTTGATGTCACAGGTTAATATTGTCAATATCTGCATACATGTTTATGAAGATGTATTCCATTTACACTAGAGTCTAGTGGTATGGATCTGGGTTTTTTTCTAAAGTATTTTTATTTACCTCCGAACTGGAATACCTCAACTGAAGCTAGCTAGCTAACTAGCTACCAGCTATCAGTCAGCTAACCACTGCTAGCGGTCATCAGCTAACCTTTAGCTCGGAAAGCTCTTGCCAGTTCGTACAACGCGTTTCAAACCAGAGCATACCGGACCTATTTTTCTCTCCATATCCACGATTCATTCTCTCCATATCTGATTCATCGCAGCTAGCGAACCGCAACCCGGGTGTACTAGTCCTGGCTAACGTTTCCATCCCGGAGCAAGCACCAACTAGCCTGGAGCTAGCTACTCCTGAAGCCCACTCCTCAGCTACAATATCCGGACCCCTTCTACTGCCGGTACGGGGCACGGAACCCCGCCGATCCTTCACGACTGGAATACCGACATAATCTGCCCGAGGATCCCAACAGGCCCCTCAGGCGCGACATCCCCTGAAGGCCCATTCTGCTAACCGCGGCCTGCTAGCTATCTATAGCATATTGGACTGTTAGCTGATCCATCGCCAGTTTCTTGGACACTATACCCATTTTGCCAACTAATCCCACGACTGGTCTATCGATGTCACCGCACGAGGAGGCAAAAACAGACTTTCCCCCATCGCGACGTCCCTCTAAGGCCCTTATGCTAGCTTGCTAGCCTCTGCCTGCTAACTCCTAGCTTGCTAGCCCCGGCCTGCTAACTGACTGAATTGCCATGTCCCCAGCCAGCACAACCACTCACTGGATCCATACGATCACTTGTGTACGCATGCCTCTCCCTAATATCAATATGCCTTGTCCATTATTGTCCTGGTTAGTGATTACTGTCTTATTTCACTGTAGAGCCTCTAGCCCTGCTCAATATGCCTTAACCAACCATGTTGTTCCACCTCCCACATATGCGATGACATCACCTGGTTTAAACGTCTCTAGAGACTATATCTCTCTCATCATTACTCAATGCCTAGGTTTACCTACAATGCACTCTCTTCCTACCATACCTTTGTCTGTACATTATATCTTGAATCTTTGCTATCGTGCCCAGAAACCTGCTCCTTTTACTCTCTGTTCCGAACGTGCTAGATAGCCAGTTCTTATAGCATTTAGCCGTACCCTTATCCTACTTCTCCTCTGTTCCTCTGGTGATGTAGAGGTTAATCCAGGTCCTGCAGTGCCTAGCTCCACACCCACTCCCCAGGAGCTCTCATTTGTTAACTTCTGTAACCGTAAAAATCTTGGTTTCATGCATGTTAACATTAGAAGCCTACTCCCTAAGTTTGCTTTATTCACTGCTTTAGCACATTATGCCAACCCGGTTGTCTTAGCCGTGTCTGAATCCTAGCTTAGGAAAACCACAAAAGAGACATTTCCATCCCTAACTATAACATTATCCGCCAAGATAGAACTGCCAAAGGGGGCGGTGTTGCAATCTACTGCAGAGATAGCCTGCAGAGTTCTGTCTTACTATCCAGGTCTGTAACAAAACAATTCAAGCTTCTACTTCTAAAAATTCACCTTTCCAGAAACAAGTCTCTCACCGTTTCCGCTTGCTATAGACCACCCTCTGCCCCCCGCTGTGCCCTGGACACCATATGTGAATTGATTGCCCCCATCTATCTTCTGAGCTCATGCTGCTAGGTGACCTAAACTGGGACATGCTTAACACCCCGGACATCCTACAATCTAAGCTTGATGCCCTCAAACTCACACAAATTATCAATGAACCTACCAGGTACAACCCCAAATCCGTAAACACGGGCACCCTCATAGATATCATCCTAACAAACTCGCCCTCCAAATACACCTCTGCTGTTATCAACCAAGATCTCAGCGATCACTGCCTCATTGCCTGCATCCGTAATGGGTCTGCGGTCAAACGACCACCCCAAAAAACGATCACCTTAAAACACTTCAGTGAACAGGCCTTTCTACCCAGGCCGGGTATCTGAAATGACATTGACCTCATCCCGTCAGTAGAGGATGCCTGGTTATTCTTTAAAAGTGCCTTCCTCACCATCTTAAATAAGCATGCTCCATTCAAAAAAATTTGAACCAGGAATAGATATAACCCTTGGTTCACTCCAGACCTGACTGCCCTTGACCAGCACAAAAACATCCTGTGGCATTCTGCATTAGCATCGAATAGACCCCGTGAAATGCAACTTTTCAGGGAAGTTAGGAACCAATATAAACAATAAGCATTTTTCTACGGCTGGCCATGCTTTCCACCTGGCTACCCCTACCCCGGTCAACAGCCCTGCGCTCCCCACAGACTCACCCAAACCTCCCCCACTTCTCCTTCACCCAAATCCAGATAGCTGATGTTCTGAAAGAGCTGCAAAATCTGGACCCCTACAAATCAGCCGGGCTAGACAATCTGGACCCTCTCTTTCTAAAATTATCTTCCCGAAATTGTTGCAAACCCTATTACTAGCCTGTTCAACCACTCTTAAGTATCGTCTGAGATTCCCATATATTGGACAGCTGCCGCGGTCATCCCACTCTTCACTCTAGACCCAAACTAATAGAGACCTATATCTATTCTACCCTGCCTTTCTAAGGTCTTTGAAAGCCAAGTTAACCTGTTGAGGATGGGGGCGCTGTTGTCACTATTTATGGTAATCTTGTAATTTTTTAAACGGCTTCCTACAAAACTCTTGATCGTACAATATGCATATTATTCTTATTATTGGATAGAAAACAGTCTATAGTTTCTATAGGAGTTGAAATTTTGTCTCTAAGTGGAACAGAAGTCATTCTACAGCAATATCCCTGACATGGAGTCAGATTTCAGAAATTTTGGCCCCTGATCTGGAGTCAGTTAAAAGGGCACAGTTATTGCTATGAGTATACGGACACTGCTTACGTCTTCCCCTGGATGCCTTTACGTGATGACGATTTGAACGGCGTCGATTGCGCGTTCACAGGCACTACAAAATAAAAAAACCTGTAGCTAGGAACTCTTTTCTTGCTGCGTAATGCGCCTGGAGGACATCGACCCGCACTTGTTCCAAGCATTAGTGGAGGGAGTAATATTACTCTGGTCATGTTTCTACTCGTTATGGGAGTTAAAAACATCATAAGGTAGTTAATTTAAAGCGTTTTATAGCAATTTATATCCGTTTAGTGCGATTTTGGGACATTTATTTCTGAAACGCTGTGAATTGCTGGGCACGCTTCCAGTTCATCCCGAACGCAGTTGGCATTTCCACATGGCAAGAGGACAGCTTTCCACCAAAAGACGATTACTCCCAAGAAAGGATCCTTTGCCCAAGATACTGATGGAAGAACAGCTCAAAGTAGGACATTTTTATTATGATAAATCGTGTTTCTGTCGAAAAATGTTAGTGGCTTAGGACGCCATGTTTTTTGACGTAGCTTCGCTTGGCGCAAACTGTATTGAAAAGTAAGGATAATTTAAAAAATGTAATTCCGCGATTGTATTAAGAATTAAATTGTCTATCAATCGCTGTCCACCCTATATTTTTTAGTCACGTTTATGAGTATTTATGTATAAGAGTAGATCACTGTCTAAGTGGCGCACGGACATTTTCTCACCAGCTGGGCTACATTTCATATTGTCTAACCATGATTTTGGTGGCTAAATATAAACATTTTCGATCAAACTCTATATGGATTGTGTAATATGATGTTACAGGAGTGTCATCTGAAGAATTCTGAGAAGGTTAGTGAAAAAATTAATTTATTTTGGCGATGTTGACGTTATTGCTCTCACTTTGGCTAGAATCAATGCTGGGCTGCTATGTGCTATGTGCTATGCTAATATAACGATTTATTGTGTTTTCGCTGTAAGACACTTAGAAAATCTGAAATATTGTCTGTATTCACAGGATCTGTGTCTTTCGATTAGTGTATGCTGTGTATTTTTACGAAATGTTTGATGATTAGTAAGTAGGTAAACACGTTGCTCTATGTAGTTTTTCTAGTCCATTTGTGACGGTGGGTGCAATTGTAACCTATGCCATCTACCTGAAATATGCACTTTTTTCTAACAAAACCTATCCCATACCATAAATATGTTATCAGACTGTCATCTGATGAGTTTTTTTCTTGGTTAGGGGCTATAAATATCTTAGTTTAGCCGAATTGGTGATAGCTACTGGTGTTGGTGGACAAATAAAAGATGGTGGATTATGCTAATGTGTTTTTAGGTAATAGATGTACATCTTTACATATTGTGTCTTCCCTGTAAAACATTTTAAAAATCGGACATGTTGGCTGGATTCACAAGATCTGTGTCTTTCATTAGCTGTATTGGACTTTAATGTGTGAAAGTTAAATATTTAAAAAAAAAATTGGGGGGGAATTTCGCGGCACTGGTTTTTCAGTGGGGGGGGGGGGGGGAGTGCCGCTAGCGGCACCCTCATCCTAGACAGGTTAACAAACAGATTACCGACCATTTTGAATCTCACCGTACATTCTCCGCTATGCAATCTGGTTTTAGAGCTGGTCATGGGTCCACCTCAGCCACGCTCAAGGTCCAAAACGATATCATAACCACTATCGATAAGAGACATTACTGTGCAGCATTATTCATCGACCTGGCTAAGGCTTTCGACTCTGTCAATCACAACATTCTTACTGGCAGACTCAACAGCCTTGGTTTCTCAAATGATTGCCTCGCTTGGTTCACCAACTACTTCTCCGATAGAGTTCAATATGTCAAATCGGAGGGCCTGTTGTCCAGACCTCTGGCAGTCTCTATGGGGGTGCCACAGGGTTAAATTCTCGGGCCGACTCTTTTCTCTGTATATATCAATGATGTCGCTCTCGCTGCTGGGGATTCTTTGATCCACCTCTACGCAGAAGACACCATTCTGTATACCTCTGGCCCTTCGTTGGACACTGTGTTAACTAACCTCCAGATGAGCTTCAATGCCATACAACTCTCCTTCCATGGCCTCCAACTGCTCTTAAATGCAAGTAAAACTAAATGCATGATCTGCAAACCGATCGCTGCCCACACCTGCCCGCCCCTCCAGCATCCCTACTCTGGACGGTTCTGACTTAGAATATGCAGACAACTACAAATACCTAGGTGTCTGATTAGACTGTAAACTCTCCTTCCAGACTCACATTAAACATCTCCAATCCAAAATTAAATCTAGAATCGGCTTCCTATTTTGCAACAAAGCATCCTTCACTCATGCTGCCAAACATACCCTCGTAAAACTGACCATCCTACCGATCCTCGACTTCGGCGATGTCATTTACAAAATAGCCTTCAACACTCTACTCAACCAATTGGATGCAGTCTATCACAGTGCCATCCGTTTTGTCACCAAAGTCCCATATACTACCCACCACTGCGACCTGTGTGCTCTCATTTGCTGGCCCTCGCTTCATACTCATCGCCAAATCCACTGGCTCCAGGTCATCTACAAGTCTCTGCTAGGTAAAGCCCCGCCTTATCTCAGCTCACTGGTCACCATAGCAGCACCCACCCGTAGCAAGTGCTCCAGCAGGTATACAGTGGGGAGAACAAGTATTTGATACACTGCCGATTTTGCAGGTTTTCCTACTTACAAAGCATGTAGAGGTCTGTAATTTTTTATCATAGGTACACTTGAACTGTGAGAGACGGAATCTAAAACAAAAATCCAGAAAATCACATTATATGATTTTTAAGTAATTCATTTGCATTTTATTGCATGACATATGTATTTGATCACCTACCAACCAGTAAGAATTCCATCTCTCACAAACCTGTTAGTTTTTCTTTAAGAAGCCCTCCTGTTCCCCACTCCTTACCTATATTAACTGCACCTGTTTGAACTCTTTACCTGTATAAAAGACACCTGTCCACACACTCAATCAAACAGACTCCAACCTCTCCACAATGGCCAAGACCAGAGAGCTGTGTAAGGACATCAGGGATAAAATTGTAGACCTGCACAAGGCTGGGATGGGCTACAGGACAATAGGCAAGCAGCTTGGTGAGAAGGCAACAACTGTTGGCGCAATTATTAGAAAATGGAAGAAGTTGAAGATGACGGTCAATCACCCTCGGTCTGGGGCTCCATGCAAGATCTCACCTCGTGGGGCATCAATGATCATGAGGAAGGTGAGGGATCAGCCCAGAACTACACGGCATGACCTGGTCAATGACCTTAAGAGAGCTGGGACCACAGTCTCAAAGAAAACCATTAGTAACACACTACCCCGTCATGGATTAAAATCCTGCAGCGCACGCAAGGTCCCCCTGCTCAAGCCAGCGCATGTCCAGGCATGTCTGAAGTTTGCCAATGACCATCTGGATGATCCAGAGGAGGAATGTGGTCATGTGGTCTGATGAGACAAAAATAGAGCTTTTTGGTCTAAACTCCACTCGCCGTGTTTGGAGGAAGAAAAAGGATGAGTACAACCCCAAGAACACCATCCCAACCGTGAAGCATGGAGGTGGAAACATCATACTTTGGGGATGCTTTTCTGCAAAGGGGACAGGACGACTGCACCGTATTGAGGTGAGGATGGATGGGGCCATGTATCGCGAGATCTTGGCCAACAACCTCCTTCCCTCAGTAAGAGCATTGAAGATGGGTCGTGGCTGGGTCTTCCAGTATGACAACGACCCAAAACACACAGCCAGGGCAACTAAGGAGTGGCTCCGTAAGAAGCATCTCAAGGTCCTGCAGTGGCCTAGCCAGTCTCCAGACCTGAACCCAATAGAAAATCTTTGGAGGGAGCTGAAAGACCGTATTGCCCAGCGACAGCCCCGAAACCTGAAGGATATGGAGAAGGTCTGTATGGAGGAGTGGGCCAAAATCCCTGCTGCAGTGTGTGCAAACCTGGTCAAGAACTACAGGAAACGTATGATCTCTTTACTTGCAAACAAAGGTTTCTGTACAAAATATTAAGTTATGCTTTTCTGATGTATCAAATACTTATGTCATGCAACAAAATGCAAATTAATTACTTAAAAATTATACAATGTGATTTTCTAGATTTTTGTTTTAGATTCCGTCTCTCACAGTTCAAGTGTACCTATGATAAAAAATTACACACCTCTACATGCTTTGTAAGTAGGAAAACCTGCAAAATCGGCAGTGTATCAAATATTTGTTCTCCCCACTGTATCTCACTGGTCACCCCCAAACCCAATTCTTCCTTTGGCTGCCTCTCCTTCCAGTTTTTACTGCCAATGACTGGAACGAACTGCAAAAATCTCTGAAGCTGGAGACTCTTACCCCCCCCCACTAGCTTTAAGCACCAGCTGTCAGAGCAGGTCACAGATCACTGCACCTGTACATAGCTCATCTGTAAATAGCCCATCCAATCTACCTCATCCCCATACTGTATTTATTTATTTTTCTACTGTATTATTGATTGTATGTTTGTTTATTCCATGTGTAACTCTGTGTTGTTGTATGTGTCGAACTGCTTTGCTTTATCTTGGCCAGGTCGCAGTCGCAAATGAGAACTTGTTCTCAACTAGCCTACCTGGTTAAATAAAGGTGAAATACATTTTTTTTATTTTTTTATTTTTTAGTTTGTTGGTGATGTGGACGGCAAGGAACTTGAAGCTCTCAACCTGCTCCACTACAGCCCTATCGATGAGAATGGGGGCGTGCTCGGTCCTCCTTTTCCTGTAGTCCACAATTATCTCCTTTGTCTTGATCACGTTGATGGAGAAGTTGTTGTCCTTGCACCACATAGTCAGGTCTTTGACCTCCTCCCTAGAACCAGTCTGTCCTTCAGTCTCCAGTCCACAACCGTCTTGGAGAAATACTTTGGTCACGTGACTGGAAAGATTGGTTTTGTTGGATCTTTTTTTTTTTTTTTTACTAGTATGGTGTCCATATTAGGACAGTCACACTTAACATGAGGTCAACAAGACTTGGCATGTTAGTGCTACTCCCCAAATTACCACATCTACAGTATATCTCCTGACACAGACTCTAGAACAAAAGACGTTCCAAATGCCAAGCACCAATTCTGTACCATCACATACAACTGACATGTCACATTACACTTTGCTGTATCACCGCAATGTTCCAGTCAGTTCAGATAACATTGTATAGGAACTGTGAAGGGGCAGAGTAAGAATGTATCTCAGAGGATATTGAAGGGTTTGTCTGTGTCCGATGTCCAGACTCAGTACAATGCGCCTGCCTGCCTGCCTGAGACTCCTCTCTATGTCCGTGGGAGACAGGCACAGTTCTCAAGCACTGACCAAGTCAGTCACGCTGCCATTGAGCCTCAAACAATGACCCAAATCTAATAACAGATGACATGTAGGGGTGTGTGGTAAGCTGCATCAGGAGATCTCCCCAACCCCATCTGTTTGTCTGCTGCCAGTGAAAGAAGCACAGCCAAGCACGTGCAAAGACATATTCAGAGGATAAGCGCATACACACTCGACACACGCGCACATACACGTAGCACACACATGGAACACACAAACACACAAAAGTACAAGCATGTATTTTATCTTCGAAATGTGCAGTTAGGAATACAACAGAGATAGAAATGCTAGTTGTTGCTTCGAAATGGCATTACACCTGTTCAAATCTCAACTATATTGTTTTTATCTGCGTCTGAATCTTTAGGCCTAGGTCAAGTATCTGAAAAAAGGTGTTTCCAGTCGTCAACTTACAAACAAAGTGTAACAGATGTGAGGCCCACATTTCTGAAAAACTCCTCTGTCTGCGTCCCAACTCTGGTGAAAGGCAAAAGAAGGCTTGAGTGTAGAGAAAGATGTGTGTGATATGCAACATACAGTCGCTGCCACAGTAGTGAAGGATTTTATTTTAAGTGAATAAACTGAGATTCAGATGCTCTTCACATGGCACACAGCTGCTAAAGGGATCCGGCAAAGGTAACAGCTTTTCTGGTTTTAAAATGTATTTCCTTCAATGTAGCACTTCGCTAATAACATAATGGCAGGTGGAATGTCACTGAGTGGTGTAATGCAGCTAAGTCCTCGCGGGCGTTTTAATGCTTTCCTAATTGGAGCCCACTTTGGAACACGTTGGCACGCGAGAGGCAGGGGAAGGAAAAAATAAATGATTTGTAAAACGTCGAAGGCAGAACTAATAATTAGCCTTCGTGGCTAATGTATGGCTCTTTGCGAAATGGAAAAACATGTGGGTCGTTAATTGGCTCTGCCTGAAAAATACATTTAAAACTCATAATTTCATTTTACCAGCCTTTTTGTGGAGCATTGTGTTTAGACAGAGAAAAAAAGGGAACACGAAAGCGGTTTTTATATCCATTTTTTAGGTTAATGGTCAAGTTTTCAGGCTTTTAAATATCGGGTAAACCTTGCTGAAAGGATTTGGGTTCATTAATTGTGCATGATTTTTCACGTTTTTTTGGTATGTGGGAGGTTTTTGCACAGGAACTCGAAAGCTTTCAAACGAGGGCTCATGACATGAGAGAAAGCACGATTTTATACATTTTCATTTCTACCACAACACCACCCTGGTAAACTCTTCACGTGCTTTGAAAATTAAGTTTGGTGTAATCAATCCTTCAAATCCTGAGAAAAAGTTACCCTACAAATCCTATGTATCTACGTTCACTGCAATTTAAAACCATAAAAAACGACCCCTCATTTGCTCATCTCACCAATTTATAAAGAACCAGGAAATGAAGTCCAATGCTAAAAATCCATTGATTTGTGAGGCTATCTTCAGGTCCATACATTATCAAAACCCTCCTCCGCCACTATGACCTCTGTCCCTAAAGCTCATATATAGCCATTGCCATGCCTTAATAATGACTCTGAGGCTGTCCTAATATGGACACCGTAAATGACTGGTGGTTGGTGGGCGCACTGCTAGGTTGCGGCCTACAGGCAGTTACCAGAGCAGAAAGGTCCAATAGTAGTAAGATTGAGTGGGGCTTTCATACAGACAGTGTCCTACCTCCCGGGTTATATTGTATCACCGTCATTGGCTAAAAACATGTCTTCTATCTTCTAAAACCACACCCTCAGGGTTGAGCAGGCCTCTTACAGTATATATCAACAGATATTGGCCAAAGTCAAATCGCTCTTTCTTTGAAAGCACTCAGCTGTTGTGTGGGCGATATGGCAAGTGGTACAAATGAGTCCTTAGCCCCGTTACTCATAGATTTACTGTTGCCCCTGAAAGAGCCTCAAATCCTTTTTAGCGTTCTCGTGTGCTCTTTTCTCAACAAAAAAAAACGAAGTTTCTCGAAACATCCCCATGAAATGAAAAAAGGTAGCCTGAGGTGAAAGAGCAGGGAAATCATTTAAAGTACTATGATGAGGTGCCTTGAGAAAATAAGTTGTCCTATAATTGTAAATGCTGGTTTTGGCCATTTAACCTGGGCTTCGAATCATTTATACCCATACAAGCACACACACCAGCGCGAGCACACACACACACGCGCGCACGCATCCAAACATGCGCGCACAAGCAAACACACACACAGACCTAGAGATACATTCAAAATAAAGTGCTCTTCATATTCATTAATATGAAACTTCCCATACACGACCATTACATTCATGTACGGTGCCCATTCATCATAGGTCAAAGCAGCCTCTCACGAAACATACAGTACAGAGAGATTTACACCCCACTCTAAGCGTCAACAGAATTGAGATGCATGGGCAAATTGCACACGTAAGTTAATGATGGGATGTATCTGGCCCTGCAGCAGTTAGCACAGCTTACCTACACCGTGTATTCCAGACACATCATGGGAGATGAGGTGTGCATGTGAGTACGCATTTCTCACACCTGCCTCAAACACAACCTGTCCCTGAAACTCATATTCAAAGGAACTCACTCTCACTTTAACGACCAGGTAAGCACCTTCTCTCTCTTTTTTGAACAGCAATCCTCTAAAATGACCTATTTCATTTTAGACTAGAACCTGCAGTAACATTAACTAATGAAAACACTATTGTGCTATTTAAAATATATAAATAAATATATACCGCTCAAAAGTTTTAGAACACCTACTCATTCAAGGATTTTCCTTTATTTTTTACTATTTTCTACATTGTAGAATAGTGAAGAAATCAAGACTATGAAGTAACACATATTGACTCATGTAGTAACCAAAAAAGTATTTTATATTCTTCAAAGTAGCCACCCTTCGCCTTGATGACAGCTTTGTACACTCTTGGCTGCTTTTCCTTTCCTCTGCGGTCCAACTCATCCCAAACCATCTTAATTGGGATGAGGTCGGGTGATTGTGGACACCAGGTCATCTGACGCAGCACTCCATCACTCTCCTTCTTGGTCAAATAGCCCTTACACAGCCTGGAGGTGTGTTTTGGCTCAAATGATAGTCCCACTAAACGCAAACCAGATGGGATGGCGTATCGCTGCAGAATGCTGTGGTAGCCATGCTGGTTAAGTGTGTCTTGAATTCTAAATAAATCACAGACAGTACTTGAACTCTAATTTATTTGGCTGCAATTTCTGAGGCTGGTAACTCTAATGAACTTATCCTCTGCCAGTTTCATCATAATGCTTGATGGTTTTTGCGACTGTACTTGAAGAAACTTTCAAAGTTCTTGAGATTTTCCGGATTGACTGAGGTTCATGTCTTAAAGTAATGATGGACTGTCAATTCGCTTAGCTTTTTTGAGTTGTTCTTGCCATAATATGGACTTGGTCTTTTACCAAATAGGGCTATCTTCTGTATACCAACCCTACCTTGTCACAACACAAGTGATTGGCTCAAACGCATTAAGAAGGAAAGAAATTCCACAAATTAACTTTTAACAAGGCACACCTTGATAATTGAAATGCATTCCAGGTGACTACCTATTTGAAGCTGGTTGAGAGAATGCCAAGACTGCAAAGCTGTTATCGAGGCAAAGGGTGGCTACTTTGAAGAATATAAAACATATTTTGATTGTTACCCAAGGCCTTCATAAACACAACAAAAATATTATTTTTGCGATAGCATATATGAAATGCATTCATTCCACAGTGAGAATGTTAATCAGAATGACTGCTAATTAGCTTGAAGGGGAGTCCATGTGTTCATGTCACCCCATCATGACAGATGAGCCCAACGTTGACATCTTGACATCTTGGGAAACTAAAGAATGGAACGGAACCTATCCAGCTGGTTCTGGACTTGAAGCCAACTGTCCGTCGAGGCTGGCAGCTTGCTCTAACATGCTAGTCGAGACCTGCGCCGGCTCACCCGGACCAGCTTGATGCCAGAGGCCATCTTATGCCAATGCCTCACACTCTGCTCTCAGATGGACCAATTGAGGCATTAAATCAAACTCGGAGGGGGAAAAAATAACATGAAGGCTGACAACAATACCTTAAGATGCCACGTGTTCCTCCAATGTTATTATATTTTGTGCGGTATTACGTATGAGAAGTTAAACTGTAGGCAACAGTCATCTCTCCACGCATTTTGGACAATGTAATGTAATCTAATCAAGTCGAACCGAATAGAGCAGAATGTCAATCTGGAAGAGCATCATAAGATGTGGCTGTGATTAGTCTCAAAAACACACACAAAGATAAACTCTTTGCATTGAACACCTGCACCAACAAAACACCGTACTCCTGTCAGTGAAAATGTTTCTAAATGAGATTCAGTTAATGAAGCGTCAGTAAATATTCCACATTACTACTACTCTTCTACTCTCCAAAAGATGCCGCTATAGTGGGTGAACTGGGGATCCTCCTTAATTCTCTACCTTGTTCTCTGCTCTGAAGTCACTCCCCCTGTAGAAAGATGAAATATTCAACTCCTTTTCATTACCGGGCCTCCGTACTACTGTTCTCTACTCCTCTGCCACGCGGTGCAACGCGGACTGCCTGTTGCGTCATGGCAGCGGTGATAGAGGTGGCGTTTCAAGCTATCAGTAGGAGTTTGAAAGACGTGCCCGAAGGAGGGATGCGAAGCACACACCTGCTTTGTGAGAATCAAAGAGAATCAGATGCCGTGTTTGGGATACCTCAGCTTCCCCAAGTTTAGCGCTGGATTGACGAGTGTTTGATGTCTCCACCACACAATGAAGGTGGTGATGGAGACACACACAGAGTGCAAGCACAGACACACACACACACACACACACACACAAGCATGCACAAGGGTGTATGCACAGATGATAGGGAACACAGAAAGAGGCATGATCTAAAACAGACAGACAGACAGACACAGACACAGACACAGACACAGACACAGACAGACAGACAGACAGACAGACAGACAGACAGACAGACAGACAGACAGACAGACAGACAGACAGACAGACAGACACAAACAAACAGACACAAACAGACACAAACAAACAGACAGACAGACAGACAGACAGACAGACAGACAGACAGACAAACAGACAGACACAAACAGACACAAACAAACAGACAGACAGACAGACACAAACAGACAGACAAACAGACACAGACAGACAGACACAAACAGACAGACACAAACAGACATACACAAACAGACACAAACAGACAGACAAACAGACACAGACAGACAGACACAAACAGACACAAACAGACAGACACAAACAGACAGACACAAACAGACAGACACAAACAGACAGACACCTACAGACACAAACAGACAGACAGACAGACACCTACAGACAGACAAACACAAACAGACAGACACACAGAGATAGACAGACACATACCTACAGACAGACAAACACAAACAGACAGACACACAGACACAAAGAGATAGACAGACACATACCTACAGACAGACACACAGACACAAAGAGATAGACAGACACATACCTACAGACCGACAAACACAAACAGACAGACACACACAAACAGACAGACCGACAGACCGACACATGCAGTGAAATATGCAGGCACTGACACACAGATAAAACACACAAACGCAATCCTAACCACACAAAGAGATAGACAGACAGACAGACTATCGGCGATCCCGAGACTGTCTGTCAGTCAATGCAATGAGCGTTGAAAACCCAACTCCGTAAATGATGTTTCTGTCACTGTGCAGCTCTAATCACTCTCCTTTTAGTCCAACCCAGCCTTTCATATTTGATACTCAGACTGTATCAAAGAAATGGCTGAAAACACACACGCACACACACACACAAAGAGAGAGCGTCAAGGCAGTCGCAACCGCTCACATCTCCCCTATTGTCAGCCACAGAGTGAAGTGGAGGCAGGACAGACTGTTAGACAAAACAGATAGAAGGAAGAAGACAGATAGACAGAAGGGGAAAGAAAGAAAGAGAGCGAGAGAGAGCAGAAAGACACCGTTTACATCATACGGCAGGCCTACACACCATGGGCAGGTAGTGTGCTTGTCAGAACACATTGCCATCTCTTAATTGGGTCATTTTTGATATCCCAATGCCGGTGCCAGCGTGGTGCCAGCGTGGTGGTTGACGGGGACGTGTCAGAGAGCCAAGAGCCTGCGAGGCCCTGCTGGCACTGTATCAAAGAAGGCTCAAATGCTTCTGCTGCCCGCAGACAATCTGGCAGGCCCGGGCACACCACCAAGGCGCAAGAGCATCCAAAAACATAACTCCACGGCCCCATAGCGCCATGGTTTCGCCACTAGGGTATAATTGGTACATGGGCATTTCGGGGGTGCGTTCAAAGGAGCTACGTAATCCACATGTGTACTATGAAATTGGCAGTTTTGTACCCACTTTCAATTGGCTCTCCACCCCTCCATTGCTCCCCAACCTCCTCCCTACTAGTTCTCCATATCTTTCTTTCTCTCTTTCTCTCAATCAACAACTCTGTGTTGAGTCTTTCTCTCTCTCTCTCTCCCTATCATCCTTCTCTTCTCTCTCTCATATCGCCCCAGGTTTGACCATGCAGTTTAGGCTGTGAAGGCGGACAAGGATGCCTAATCTTTACTCGCTGCTTGGTTTGACAAGATTTATCTTGTTTGTGTGTGGTGTGTGTGTGTGTTTGTGTATGCGAGCGCGTGTACCCGCTTCTCTGTATGTGTGTGTGACCGTTTGCACTAAGATTTATGGGTGTGGGTGAGAAGCAGAAAGACTGCTTCACACCAACATCCTCCATTATCCAGAAATGTATGAAAGCTATCATCATCTTGTCTTATTCTGTCACAACGAGCACGCTTCAATCTCATTCTTCTTGTCTCTCCTTTGTGTGGCAGCGTTGCATACCTCCCAGCCTGGATCTGGCTGGGCTGAACCAACTGCAGCTGCTTACTGACCGGAGGATACTTGTCTAATTAACCAGATTGTGATTCCAATGAAGGGGTCGCTTTGTTCCCAGCTGTTGGCCAGTCTGGCAAACCCAACCCAAGGCGCTGTCAAGGACCTGCGAAACACCCCTGGACCGGGCCGAACCACCTACCCACCCAGACAAAGGCTGAATCCTTCCTGGCATGCCGAGATGAATCACGCCTGAGTCTCTATAAATTAAACATGAGATCTGGAGGAGTTCTTTAAAACGGAAAAACCCAGAGGATATTTCCTCTGCCTCAAATTCACCCACACGCTGTTTTTGTGACTCGGACTCACTCAGACATGAAGAAAGAAAGGTGGGGGAAGAAAAGGTATAAACAGGTAGAAGGGAATTAGCAAACAGTGCCCTCAAAGACAAGTGTGTTGTGGGGTCGTGTTGTTGCGGGGGTTGTGGTGTTTGTGTGTGTGTGTGTGTGTGTGTGTGCGTGTGTGTGTGTGTGTGTGTGTGTGTGTGTGTGTGTGTGTGTGTGTGTGTGTGTGTGTGTGTGTGTGTGTGTGTGTGTGTGTGTGTGTGTGTGTGTGTGTGTGTGTGTGTGTGTGTGTGCGTGTGCGAGAATGGTGACCTTAAAGTGCAGTTCAAAGTGGTCTCTAAAGCCACTCAGGCCCTTTCCATGTACTTTCCATGACTCCACTAAACTTCTCCAAACACTGCCTAAGAGCATTTCTCCTTGATCTATGAGATTTCCAGGGGCAACCAGACACTTACACAGAGTGATGGTGTATATGAAATCTAAAATCCTTCCACTTTCATTTGTTTGTCTCGTGTTTCAAGACTGATATTGAGGATGATTCTTTTTTTTTATAGATTAGGCCTACATTGACGATGTGGGATGGAGTCTGCATGAAGTCCTTCCACTTTTATTTGCTTCCCTCAGAATGACTGACAGTGTTTTTTTCTTCTTCTGGAGTTTGCCTACATTACGGTTGAATGATACTGTAATTAACAGTATACTGTAATTAACAGTATACTGTAATGTCAAAGCACAGTAGATTGAAAGTGATACTGACATGTCTCATCTCGTTGTAGAAAGCTACATCATTTCCCAATACGCCATCGCTCCTCCCAATCGGAGACGGTATATACAAATTGCGTCTTAGTCGCTAATTGCTCTGTCGTTAGGTTTTCATTGTGTTCCCACTCTCTTTCTAAATAAACTCGAAGCCTCTAGAGGAACTAGGTCCTGAAGTGACATCCTGGCGCAGCAATGTCACCACCGCCTACCAAGCCCACAGCATGAGCCTCAGCCGTAGCAACACGGGAGGGACTTCATTTCACAGCATCTGCTTGACAGGCCCGCACACTGCCACCACCGCAATTGTCACCTTTTACGAGTAGCAGTCATGCAGCTGCTGTCCTTGATGCCGTGATAATATAGCAGGGTGTCACAGGGCTACGCATCGGCAGCCAATCACTAGCGAGATGAGCCAAGAGACAAAGCAGATCAACAACAACCCCCATACGGGGGAACAAATAAACACAGTGTTTTTATGATATTGGTCATGAGCTACGTGACATACAGATACGCCAAAAACAACTCTGTTGATCATACCATGATTGCTTTGGTGCTTTGGTTCTTGACACACAGGCCATGGCTATCCCACCCCCATCCCCTGTTTCTTCTCTCTCTCTCTCTCCCCCACCCACCCCTGGCTCTCCTCATTTTTTTGTGGGCCCCGGTGGCAGGGGTCCACGGCAGCCCCATTTGCTGTGACATATGGCCAACAAGCGCGGCGAGCGAGCAGCCTCTGTCTGGGAGCCGTGACTTAGTGTCGTCCCCCGGGGCCTCTGGCAGCACAGGGACGGAGGGATGAAGGGATGGAGAGAGGTGTAGAGATGGAGGGAGGGGTGGAGGGGTGGAGGGAGGGAGGGATGTGGAGTTTTCGCCCTGGAGACACACTGGCAGTCCCAAGATTAGAGGGGTAATCAATCTCAGCGTGGAGCCAGTGAGTAGGGCCGCCCCTCTGCCCGGCAACCTGGCCTCCCTCCCCAGGTGGGGGTGGGGCAGGGGGAACAGGGAGTGGGGAGAGAGAGAGGAGAGGAAAAGGGGTTGGAAGTGTGAGGGTGGAGAAGTTAGGAGAGATAGAGTAAGAGAGGGAGAAAGAGAAAGAGAGAGAGAGAGAGAGAGAGAGAGAGAGAGAGACAGGAGGAGGGAATATGCTTTATTATTAACAGTCATTTGTCCTCTAACAAGCCTTGGTGGCGGACAGGTGATGAAGCACAGCACTGGGAACACATGATTACTGTCATTGTTGTAAACCTTGCTGGTTTAGTTTAGCTGCCTCTGCTGTCACCTCACTAGGGAGGGAGCCTTGTTTTGGGTGCTGCTAGAACCACCACACACACATAATTACACACACACAATGCCACACATCACATCCACTGGTAGAAGAGCCAATCTGAGCAGTAAACACTCTGGATTAACAAGGCAATTAGGATATGATCTGTAAATTGACAGTATGTCTCCAAAGATTATATCTAATGTATATTGTAGGAACACGGACAGTATAAGTTAGTGTTTACATTGTGTAATGCTTACCTAAAGTCTTTAAGGCCCCATCCATGACAATAGGGTTTACACAGGTCATCCAGGTGGAGCACATTGGTTAGTGAGCCAGATAACATTTGTCTCCTGTATAGCAAATGACTTGGATAACTCACCATGGCCTTTGTCAGTTGCTATAAAAATGCTATCGTTACATTTCCTAATTCAGAAGGAGTTGTACTGTACTGTTGTGGATCTTTTTTTTCACAGGGTAAACACTGGACAAAGTAGTGTATCCCAATAAGCCTATCTAGTCCTGTGAGATCGAGAGAACCACATTTTGATCATGTAATATAGAATAATATAGAAAACTGCTAAAAGGTGTGAAAACGAGAAAATGAGAGAAAAAAGAAGAAAAAAAGGAATCTTAAAGAAAAACAGGAAACATCCCCATGGGCCCTTTTACAGATAAATGAAATAATTAGACCCTACTCCCGTGTGGCCTTACCGTTTTATTTAATTTCTAGGGAAATAAGAGTTATTTTTTTCTGTTATACTACATGCGTTTATTTGTTGTGTGTCTTTAATCTTTAATCAGAGTGGAACATCTCCCGTCGGGCACCAAGGTGCTCCATGATAAGGTGTCATTTTGTGCAGTAGGGAGGTAGTACAAGCTTGTAGTACTTCCATTTAGCCACACGACTGAGGCTGTCCTAAGAAATCAAATCAAATCAAAAGGTTATTGGTCGCATGCACAGATGTGCAGATGTAATCGCATGTGTAGTGAAATGCTTGTGTTTCTAGCTCCAACAGGACACTATAAGCGACTGATGCGCCAGCTCTCCTAGTTCGAACCTGCTCGTCAAAGCCATGCATATGGATGTGAAAAGAGATGAGGAGGAATGTGCTAGTGAGGTAGAAAACCTTGGCTTTAATTGGGCCAAGAGGTTCAGAGTGAGTCCCTTCTGTGGTGTTGTGGGGACTAAATTACAAACAAGTCTGGCAATGCGCTGTGAACCCTCGATGGGGGCTGAAAGCAAGAATAATAGTAGTTATCACTGCAACACACAGTAAACAACATGGATTTATTCAAATAAACAGATACAGAAGAAACCGAACGTGAAGTGGCGTGGATCAAATCGATAACAACAGCAAAAATAAGAATCAATCAATTACACAAGACAACATCTCCAAATCACTCCTTTAGTTGTTTCGGTAAGAAGCTCAGCTATGTGGATTTCACAATCCAAAATTTCAAAAGAGTACTTGAGTTAGGGTAAAGCTCCTTTGGTGCCAAACTGTTCTTCTCCTCTTACCTAGAAGCGGCAACCAGCTGGGCACAGATGTCAATTAAACGTCTATCCCACTTTGGTTCAATGTCATTTCATTGAAATGACCTGGAAACAAAATTGATTCAACCAGTGTGTGCCCAGTAGGAAGGGACGCAGGCATAGGCATGAGGCATATCACTCAGGCGTCTCTCATACAACCACAATACATCCCCACATCCCCATATAGCAACAGCTGTTAAACCAATGGGATTGAAAGGGCAGAGATGGAACTCAATGGCTCTGTGTTTTCTCTCTCTTCTTCTGGTCCAAATCATCTAGCTGCTGCTGCTAGCTGCTCCTCTTGGTCCAAATCATCTAGCTGCTGCTGCTAGCTGCTCCTCTTTGGTCCAAATCATCTAGCTGCTGCTGCTAGGTGCTCCTCTTTGGTCCAAATCATCTAGCTGCTGCTGCTAGGTGCTCCTCTTTGGTCCAAATCATCTAGCTGCTGCTGCTAGCTGCTCCTCTTTGGTACAAATCATCTAGCTGCTGATAGCTGCTCCTCTTTGGTCCAAATCATCTAGCTGCTACTGCTAGCTGCTCCTCTCTGGTCCAAATCATCTAGCTGCTGATAGCTGCTCCTCTCATCTGTGAGCTGTGCTTCCAGGCACTTGTATTAATTGAGCTGGTAATTGAACAGTTGTCTTCATTAGTTCTGGTCCCCTGCTTGCGAGTCTTCGTTACGGATTACTGCAACTGTTTGTGTAAGAATGGGGTTTAAAGTCTTCACACGGCTTAGAAGATACAAGAAAGAAAATATCGTCTCATCCGCCTCTTCTCCGACACTTCATGCTATGACATTGATGAAACGCCACGACGACTCGCGGATGACCAGTGCCACGGTGTTGTGTTCCCGTAGCAACGGCGGCGGCTTCAAGCTTTGCAAGACACCAAAGAGGCACAAAACACCAGGATAAAGTGGGTCAGTTGAAAGGCAACAATTGACAAGAGACATTAATATTCCAGTTGAAGAGAAAGCTCCATCACAAAGACTTTACCTGCAGCACATAGATCTGTCATTCGCTGAGTCATTATACAGTGTGATGTCATGCAATGTAAGCACCTCTCTTGAGATGCAAATGATGTCATTCACTGGTATCATTGAAATCTCAGATATATTGATAGCACAGTTACTTCCATAAAAGCCAACAAAACACCCTTTATGACAAACATAACCCAAAGACAAAATGTTACAGGTAAAGTGCTATAGCGAGAAAGAAACAGAGAGAGAGAAACAGAGAGAAACAGAGAAACAGAGAAACAGAGAGAGAGAGAGAGAGAGAGAGAGAGAGAGAGAGAGACAAGGTAGACAAATAAACAGGGAGTAAACAGGCAGGCTAGCCAGACGTCGACAAGGCGATGTGGCTTGGGGTCAGGCAGCATGGAGAGACAGATAAAGGCAAATTAAAGGAGAGGTCCCTGACCCCTCCAAAAGTTTTTTAAATGCCTGGCAATTTTCTACGGGTGCGAGAAAATCCTCCTTTCTGCAAATGAAGGCCCGCTCCTGACCTCATCCACCAGCGGAGGAAGTTAAAGAGAGGTTAACAAAGAAAAAAAAGGAGTCAAGGAGAGAGGGGAAAATGGTAATTTGACTTCCGAACAGACATTTCTAACCCCCTTTAAGGTGCATTTTTTTATAGATCTATGGCAATTTGCATCTCCTTGCTCGGAACCCATTATTGTGGCACGCGTTAGAGCGAGGCTTACAGAATTTCAGAAGCTCTCAAATTGTCAGAGAAGGAAAAACAAAATGAAGCCCAAAAAATGAGACTTCACAGTGATTGGGGCTGGAGCTCCCCTGGTTAAGGGTAGACTTTAGGTTTCGTTTTTAACTTTCATTCATTTAGTCAAATTCTTGAACATTTATCCCTAAGTGCTGTCCTTAAGACATCCTGGAGCAGTGACATTTTGGTTGGCGTTGAGACACTGGGCGAAAAGGATCTATATCAGGGGATATCTTTATCTACATATTCTGGATATCTGACATTTTATTAGATGTAAGGAGTAGACATGAGTTGAAATAATGATGGCTGTAACGTGTTCCGTCGGACAAGAATGGTCGTTGAGTTGGATGTGCGTCGCAATGTCTGTCAGTGCCTCACTGCCAAGCACAGGCACTATGGCTGACAGGAAACAAGTAACCAAATAAACTATGGAGGTGTTTGACTGGAGACAGCAGGGAATGGTGTAGGGTGAGGTGGGGGTGGAGATCAAACCAACCCTTTAAATATCCTCCACAATAGCACTGCAGACACCTCGCATCTGTCTACCTTGCAAAAGAGACACCCTTCTCCTTCTCGCCAAAGCGGATTCGTCGGTTTCCTGGTGCCTCACAGCTTCGCGAATAGGAAGTGATTACGCCAAACTGGAACAAACAATGCCCAAAAGCATATAAAATGGATCTGGTATGAATATTCATTGTATGAGGGGAAAAATTTAAATCCTCATTTTCACCTTCCTACAGTACATTGCAGCTTTTTTCTTTACTGCATAATTAATGAGGGAACAGAAGAGTGTGAATTTGTTTGTGTTGCAAAATAAAGAATGGTGGGAGATTACAAAGAAAGGACTTTAGAAAAACATTAGTGAGAAAAAAAAAGGGGGGCTGTAGTCTGTATGTACAGTATGCAGCCCCAGTTAAATTACAGGTGAACATTTATTCATTGAGCAGCCGTTAAGTATTTAACAATTCTGAAATATTATTCTATTTTTGGACGGTAATAATTAACAAATACCTTTTTCAAGCATTATCAAAGTCAGAATTGACATCAGTTAGCTTACTCCAGTGTTGTTTCAATACAACTCTCACTATTTTTTTCAGACCCTGTTTAGTCATCCCTAGCATGTGGAGAATGACGTAGGCTCGGTTGTAGAGACCCACCTATATCATCCTAATGAGGGACAACACACACACAAACACACACACAAACACACTCTCCAGCTGAATCTAAGAGAAGAAAAAAACTACTCGCACAGATTTGTTCCCCTGACATCAATCGTTGATCCTGTAATTTTCCCGACCTTTCTGGGCTTGATGTGCTTTTAAAATGCATGTGTGCCATTTGCCTCGGAGTAGACAATTGGGTATACAGTACATACGTGAAAAAAGGAAGAAAAATGACTGGTAGAAAGGGTTTCGCGGCGCTAAAGAGATATGTATTTTGTTTTTCCAAAGGTACATAGATACCCTGAGGAATAGATTTACTGGCCTAGAATCGGTTGTCAGAATTTCATACATTCATAACTTTTGCGGAAAGGAGTCTAGACAAATTTATGCATTTGTGGTGTGTTGCTGTGTTTGTGAGTGTATGTGTGTGTGCCGGCCGTGCATGAGGGCGACTCAATGCATGTGTGTGTTTGTTTGTGTGTGTTTGTGTGGGTGGGTGCGCGAGTTGGTATGCTGGAGGCAGGTAAGGTGAGAGGGCTGACCAGCAGGCAGGTAGATAGGAGAGGAGACAGAGCAGAGTAATCACGCTGCCCATAGCCCAGTAGCAGCTGCCCAGGCTAAGCAGACTCTACTCTTTCATTTTCCTAATGATCCACATCGCAGCATGAAGCTAGGTCGGCCATGTTGGAGATCAGACCTCTGCCTTAACCCTCACCAGGGGCCAGCATTCGCAGTGTTATTGAGGCTATTATTTCTATAAGGTAGATTCAGTGTATGGTTGTGTCATTTTTTTATGTTGTTTTCAATATCTCCCAAAGCAGTAGTTTATTTCAAAAGTACCCTTGACCAGAGCTTAGACCTCTTTTGAAAAATGCTGTTTATAGCCAAAGAAAGTACTATATTATTTTGTGTATGCTATTTTGAGGCAGCCCTCTGTCTCCAATTTAGAAACATTTAGTTAACCTTTGACAACACCAAATCAAAGACCACAGTAGGAAAGGAAGTGTGAACACGAATGCCCTCTGGCTACACTCTCTCTCTCTCTCTCTCTCTCTCATTTTAGCTGGCCACAGTTTCTCTGAAATTTCTCTGTAAATATGTTGGTAAAAAAAGACATTTCACCCGTGTATTTAGGTAAATATCAGGGCAGATGTGGCGGCGCGGCGCGGTGGCCCAGGGTGGCCATTAGGATGCAGCGAGCGGTGTTCCCATGCAGACACTGTCTCCACATGGAAAGGTCACCTCCCTCCCTCCGTAGGATAAACACGCAGACGTATACAAATGTGAGTGCGTGCCGAAATGGCTCACCTTAAGAAGGCATTAGGCTCCACCGTCGGAACTGAACTTTAAAGTCCTCCTCTTGCCATTACCCGACCACTGGTGGCATTTTACTGCCAACAAAATGGAGGATGCTGGGATGCTCACGAACTGCACAATGTGTTTAGCTTTGCATCTTGGAGATATAACATTAAGGTACGTGCTTGCCAGTGCATTGGTTCAATCAATGAAAATATATTAGCGGTCTATGACTGCGTTTACACAGGCAGCCCAGTTCTGATCTTTTTTTCACTATTTGGTATTTTGGACAATCAGATTAGCTTTGAAAGAGATCTGTCACGTTCTTTCAAAATTGAACCCAGAAGCAGACCAGGACAAGGAGCGTAGGAAGAAGGTGAGTATTTATTTACAAGAAAATGTGAATGGGTAGATATATCCAGGTGGCGTAGCGGGCAGCGGTGGTGAATTGATGGGAGTAAATAGGTGAATCCAATGGAGTAGCGGAATCCTCTGTCGACCAGGCGGGAATGGGGTGAATGATCCGGGTGAGTAACTGAAGGCAAAACAAACGGAGGTAAGTTCAAGGCAAGCAATACGTAAACAAAAATAACAAAACAAATACTATCCAACTGGAGTCTGATACTTTGGCACAACATACTGTTCATGGCTAACGATCCGGCAGGGAATGGATGTCAGGTCAGAGCTTTTGAAGGGAAGAGGTGATGATCAGGACAGGTGTGCAGATTACTGATGGGATACAGGTGCGGGTGAACATCAATCTCCCAACAAGCTAATTCGCCCGGCAACCAGACAGGGTGCGTTCCAGGACACCGGAAACACACTCCAGGACAGAAACACAGGCAAGCACAGACTCAGGAAGCGGGATTCGTGACAAGATCAACATTTGGCTGCCTGTGTAAACGCAGCCATTGCTAATGCTGGAGTCGTTGTTGAGTCTATGCTGCTTAATTTTAATCGGCAGAGCATTATCAAACATAAAACTGCATTTGATTAGAAAATATTTTTGCTGTGCAGTGTTTGACAGAGAACAGCTTATTTAATGCAAAGCGATCAAATATCCCGGATGAGCCCCCAAATATATGGTAACCTCTTACTGACTGTTTTACAAAAATGTAAAATTAAGTGGAGCAACACTGATTGACCAGTTGTTCATCGAGTCAGGCTTGAGCCGTGACTCAGTGCTGTTGTGCCTCACTTCCATCTCCTGTGTGAGAGGTCCAGTTTCTCTCTCTATGGCCCTCAGCAGTAGAGCTGTCTCCTGGGCCCTCCAGGCTCTGCCAGGTCTCCATGCTGTCACATCACATCCAGCCAGGAGACTAACCAGGACTGGCAGCATCCCACATCCCACCGCCAACACACCTGAGCTGGGGCACGCCGGCTACTCCAGCCCCGGGCATGGCCAGGCCTAGGACTAGCGCTAGCTGAGTATTCCATGGAGCTGTGGGCCAGTTGTAGGTGATTTTACAAAATGCTTTGTTTTAGAGTTGGGTAGGAAAGAGGGAATGTTTTTTTTAACTAGCAAAATTATTGGGATCCTTAGCTTCTCTATTTTTATGTTTTTCCTCTTTTTTGTTCACTCTTTTTAAACAAATTTCCTCTCTCGTTCTTCCTGTATCTCTTTCTCTTCTCTTTACCTCTCCAACTTTCTTGCTATGCCACCCATTGTGGGGTTATGGTCTGTTTCAATGTGTTTTTATGAGCTAATATAGAATGCCTTCGGAAAGTATTCAGACCTCTTGACTTTTACACATTGTGTTTCATTACAGCCTTATTCTAAAATGGATTAAATAAAAAATCCTCAGCAAACTACACACAATACCCCATAATGACAAAATGTTTGCAAATGTATTTCTTTATTTACAAAAGTATTCAGTCTCTGCTATAACACTTGAATTTGAGCTCAGGTGCATCCTGTTTACATTGATCATCCTTAAGATGTTCCTACAACTTGGTTGGAGCCCACCTGTGGTAAATTCAATTGATTGGACATGATTTGGAAAGCCACACACCTGTCTACATAAGGTCCGACAGTTGACAGTTACATGTCAGAGCAAAAACCAAGCCATGAGGTCGAAGGACTTGCCTGTAGAGCTCCAAGAAAGGATTGTGTTGAGGCACAGATCTGGGGAAGGGTACCAAAACATTTCTGCAGCATTGAAGGTCCCCAAGAACTCAGTGGCCTCCATCATTCTTAAATGGAAGAAGTTTCAAATCACCAAGACTTCCTAGAGCTGGCTGCCTGGCCAAACTGAGGGGAGACCAAGAACCTCTAGGGTTCCTCTGTGGAGATGGAAGAACCTTCCAGAAGGACAACCATCTCTGCAGCACTCCACCAATCAGGCCTTTATGGCAGAGTGGCCAGATGGAAGCCACTCCTCAATAAAAGGCACATGACAGCCCGCTTGGAGTTTGCCAATAGGCACCTAAAGACTCTCAGACCATGAAAAACAAGATTCTCTAGTCTGACAAAATCAAGATTGAACTCTTTGGCCTGAATATCAAGTGTCTCATCAGGAGGAAACCTGGCACCATCCCTACGGTGAAGCATGGTGGTGGCAGCATCATGCTGTGGGGATGTTTTTCAGCGGCAGGTACTGGGAGACAGTCAGGATTGTGGCAAAGGTGAACAGAGCAAAGTACAGAGAGATCCTTGATGAAAACCTGCTCCAGAGCGCCTAGGACCTCAGACTGGGGCGAAGGTTCACCTTCCAACAGGACAACGACCCTAAGCACACATCCATTCTGCCTTATTCCCTCTCTCTTCATCTCCCGGGAACAGCACCTTACCCCTGGCCCTGGATCCCTACGGAATGTTCGGGTGGGAAGGAAGCCCCCTCCAAGGCTGTGACAGCCTCTCCCCGCTATGCTGAGCCTGGTTCCTGTGGTGCTCCTTCGCAAAGGGAATTCCCACCAGACACAATGGGCAGCTTACCAGGGAAAACAGGAGCCTAATTCAGGAGATGGGGAGAGGATGCAGGAGGAGTACAAATACAGTAACAAAGACAAAAACATTCAGAGTAGGTTTAACCTACTCAGATATTGAAGGCTTTGACGAATATGATCTCTATTCAGAAAGCGCAATTCTGCATTTACAGTACAAGCATGTCGCTTTTCTCCTGGATGGAACTGAATATCGCTCTCTGATTAGTGAATTTCCAGCTAGAATTCCTGAGATAATAACCTATAACCTGCCACCCATCTCCAATCCCCTCCCAGTAACACTACACAACCACAGGCTTACACCATCTCTCCAGCTTACCAGCTTCTTGACAGAACAGTAACCACGCAATACTAATATGGACACCGTACTTTTGAGTTTACACAACACACCTGCCACGCACAGGTATCTACAGTATTTCCTAAAAACACACTACGGTCTGAAGACTGGCCCAGGGTTTAATTTTGGTTGGTTCCTGGTTGCCTTCAGAGGAGGCTGAAAGGAAAAGTGAGGTGGAGTTGAAACAAATAGTGGCGTTGGGAGAGACGTGATCCACAATAAACTGCTTATTAATCATCAAAAAAAGGGAGCAGTGCAGTCCATCCAACCCCAAAGTGTTGGTGCAATATTCAGAATCCCAAGGCTGGACGATTTTATAGTACATACAATTATGACTGACATGTCAAAGCATATGCAATATCGTTTTCCAGATATTAAAAGATGGGGTGGTCCTGAGAATTCAAATCCACTTACTGCTAGACACAGGCTGGTACCTCTACCATAATGGCTGTTTACAAGATAAAGAAGAGGAAAAATAGCCACTTCTCCCTGCTCGAGACAAGAAATCCTCTTATGAAATTAGGCTGATAAAAAGGCTTTGTGACGGCGGCCATTTTTCCACTTGTCAAGACAACCTTGCCTCTGAACGTTATTAATGGCATCCTTGTGGCACGTCATTTTTCTCCATCTCCAATCCCCTCCCAGTAACACTACACAACCACAGGCTTACACCATCTCTCCAGCTTACCAGCTTCTTGACAGAACAGTAACCACGCAATACTAATATGGACACCGTACTTTTGAGTTTACACAACACACCTGCCACGCACAGGTATCTACAGTATTTCCTAAAAACACACTACGGTCTGAAGACTGGCCCAGGGTTTAATTTTGGTTGGTTCCTGGTTGCCTTCAGAGGAGGCTGAAAGGAAAAGTGAGGTGGAGTTGAAACAAATAGTGGCGTTGGGAGAGACGTGTGGCCTTCAGTTAAACAGAGCTATAAATCAGAGGGCTGACATGGAGAAAGCGAGGGAGGGGAGAGAGAGAGAGAGAGAGAGAGTGGGGGGGTGAGAGCGAAAACGAAGGCAGAAAGAGAGGTGTGCCAGAGGGAGGGAGAGGAGAGGGGGGTGGGGGACAGAGAGAGGGAAAGCCAACCACACAACACTAACAAAGATTGGCCTCGCCATCCATTCCAATTTACTCTTTATCCACTATAACTTCCATTCTTTTTCTCTTGCTCTGTGTATATCCATCTTCAGAACCTGCTACGATATCTTTTTTATAACATAGTGCACTGCTTCTCTTTTTTGTTATGACAAATGTCATATGTTATTTGTCACATGCGCCAAATACAACAGGTGTAGACCTTACAGTGAAATGCTTACTTACAAGACCTTAACCAACAATGCAGTTTTAAGAAAAATACAAAAAAAAGCTAGAAATAAAAGTAATAAATAATTAAAGAACAGCAGGAAAATAACAATAGCAAGGCTATATACAGGGGGTACCGGTACAGAGTCAATGTGCGGGGGCACCGGTTAGTCGAGGTAATTGAGGTAATTGAGGTCAAATGTACATGTAGGTAGAGTTATTAAAGTGACTATACATAGATAATAACAGCGTAGCAGCAGCGTAAAAGAGGGGGGCAAGGCAAATAGTATGTGGTAGCCATTTGATTAGATGTTCAGGAGTCTTATGGCTTGGGGGTAGAAGCTGTTTAGAAGCCTCTTGGATCTAGACTTGGCGCTCCGGTACCGCTTGCCGTGCGGTAGCAGAGAGAACAGTATATGACTAGGGTGGCTGGAGTCTTTGACAATTTTTAGGGCCGTCCTCTGACAAGTATAGAGGTCCTGGATGGCAGGACGTTTGGCCCCGGTGATGTACTGGGCCGTACACACTACCCTCTGTAGTGCCTTGCGGTCGGAGGCCGAGCAGTTGCCATACCAGACACTGATGCAACCCGTCAGGATGCTCTCGATGGTGCAGCTGTAGAACCTTTTGAGGATCTGAGGACCCACAGTCCTGTTGAGGAGAATGGGGGCGTGCTCGGTCCTCCTTTTCCTGTAGTCCACAATCATCTCCTTTGTCTTGATCACGTTGAGGGAGAGGTTGTTGTCCTTGCACCACACGGCCAGGTCTCTGACCTCCTCCCTATAGGCTGTCTCGTCGTTGTCAGTGATCAAGCCACCATTGTTGTTTCATCAGCAAACTTAATGATGGTGTTGGCAGGGCAGTCATGAGTGAACAGGGAGTACAGGAGGGGACTGAGCACGCACCCCTGAGGGGTGCCCGCAGGAGGCCTTTTGCCTTTTGGTAGGCCATCATTGCAAATAAGAATTTGTTCTTAACTGACTTTCCTAGTTAAATACAGGTTAAATAAACAACTAAACATAGGTTTTCCTTTTGTCCAGGTGTGAAAGGGCAGTTTGGAACGCAATAGAGATTGCATCATCTGTGGATCTGTTTGAACGGTATGCAAATTGGAGTGGGTCTAGGGTTTCTGGCTTAACGATGTTGATGTGAGCCATGACAAGACTTTCAAAGCAATTCATGGCTACAGACGTGAGTGCTATGGGTCGGTAGTCATTTAGGCATGTTACCTTAGTGTTCTTGGGCACAGGGACTATTGTGGTCTGCTTGAAACATGTTGGTATTACAGACTCAGACATTTACATTTGTAGTCATTTAGCAGACGCTCTTATCCAGAGCGACTTACAGTAGAGTGCATACATTTTATAAAAAAAAATTTTTTTACATACTGAGACAAGGATATCCCTACCGGCCAAACCCTCCCTAACCCGGACAACGCTATGCCAATTGTGCGTCGCCCTACGGACCTCCCGGTTGCGGCCGGCTGGGACAGAGCCTGGGCGCGAACCCAGCCCAGCCTGGGCGCGAACCCAGAGACTCTGGTGGCGCAGCTAGCACTGCGATGCAGTGCCCTAGACCACTGCGCCGCCCGGGAGGTAGGGAGAGGTTGAAAAAGTCAGTGAAGACACTTGCCAGTTGGTCAGTGCATTCTCGGATTACAAGTCCTGGTAATCCGTTTGGCACTGTGGCCTTGTGAATGTTGACCTGTTGAAAGGTTTTACTCACATCAGCTGCGTAGAGCGTGATCACACAGTTGTCCGGAACAGCTGATGCTCTCATGCATGTTTCAGTGTTACTTACCTCGAAGCGAGCATAGAAGTTATTTAGCTCATCTGGTAGGCTCGTGTCACTGGGCAGCTCTCGGCTGTGCTTCCCTTTGTAGTCTGTAATAGTTTGTAATCCTTACGACATCCGACGAGCGTCGGAGGTGGTGTAGTACATTTTCGATCTTAGTCCTGTATTGATGCTTTGCCTGTTTGATGGTTCATCGATGGTTCATTCAATTTCTTATAAGCTTCCGGGTTAGAGTCCCGCTCCTTGAAAGTGGCAGCTCTACCCTTTTGCTCAGTGCGAATGTTGCCTGTAATCCATGGTTTCTGGTTGGGGTATGTATCTACAGTCACTGTGGGGACATCGTCATCAATGCACTTATTGATGAAGTCTGTGACTCATGTGATGTATTCCTCAATGCCATCGGAAGAATCTCGGAACATATTCCAGTCTGTGTTAGCAAAAGAGTCCTGTAGCTTAGCATCTGCTTCATCTGACCACTTTTTTATTGACCGAGTCACTGGTGCTTCCTGCTTTAATTTTGCTTGTAAGCAGTAATCAGGAGGATAGAAGTATGGTCAGATTTGCCAAATGGAGGGCGAGGGAGAGCTTTGTATGCGTCTCTTTGTGTGGCATAAAGGTGGTCTAGAGTTTTTTTTTTCTCTGGTTCCACTTTTAACATGCTGATAGAAATTAGGTGAAACTGATTTAAGTTTCCCTGCATTAAAGTCCCCGGCCACTAGGAGCACCCCCTCTGGATGAACGTTTTCCTGTTTGTTTGTGGCGGAATAAAGCTCATTGAGTGCGGTCTTAGTGCCAGCATCGGTCTATGGTGGTATGTAGAAAGCTAAGAAAAATACAGATTAAAACTCTCTAGGTAGATAGTGTGGTCTACAGCTTATCATAAGATACTCTACCTCTGGCGAGCAGAACCTCGAGACTTCCTTAGATATCGTGCACCAGCTGTTGTTTACAAATATACATAGGCCACGCCCCGTGTCTTACCAGAGGCTGCTGTTCTATCCTGCTGATACAGTGTATATCCCGCCAGCTGTATACTATTCATGTCGCCGTTCAGCCACGACTCGGTGAAACATAAGATATTACAGTTTTTAAATGTCCCGTTGGTAGGATAAATGTGCTTTTAGTTCATCCAATTTATTATCCAGCGATTGTACGTTGGCCAATAGTACGGATGGCAAAGGCAGATTAGCCACTTGTCGGCAGATCCTCACAAGGCACCCCGATCTCCTTAAGCGAAATCTCAGTCTCTTTCTCCTGCGAATGACGGGGATGAGGGCCTGTTCGGGTGTCTGGAGTAAATCTCTTTCGTCCGACTCATTAAAGAAAAAGTAGTCGTCCAATTCAAGGTGAGTAATCACTGTTCTGATGTCCAGAAGCTATTTTCGATCATAAGAGACAGTAGCAGCAACTTTATGTACAAATTAAGTTACAAACAATGCAAAAAAACAAACAAAATAGATTTATAAAATAGAATTAACCTGTCTAGGATGAGGGTGCCGCTAGCGGCACTCCCCCCCCACCCCCACTGAAAAACCAGTGCCGCGAAATTCAAAAATTTTTTTTTTTTTAAATATTTAACTTTCACACATTAAAGTCCAATACAGCTAATGAAAGACACAGATCTTGTGAATCCAGCCAACATGTCCGATTTTTAAAATGTTTTACAGGGAAGACACAATATGTAAAGATGTACATCTATTACCTAAAAACACATTAGCATAATCCACCATCTTTTATTTGTCCACCAACACCAGTAGCTATCACCAATTCGGCTAAACTAAGATATTTATAGCCCCTAACCAAGAAAAAAACTCATCAGATGACAGTCTGATAACATATTTATGGTATGGGATAGGTTTTGTTAGAAAAAAGTGCATATTTCAGGTAGATGGCATAGGTTACAATTGCACCCACCGTCACAAATGGACTAGAAAAACTACATAGAGCAACGTGTTTACCTACTTACTAATCATCAAACATTTCGTAAAAATACACAGCATACACTAATCGAAAGACACAGATCCTGTGAATACAGACAATATTTCAGATTTTCTAAGTGTCTTACAGCGAAAACACAATAAATCGTTATATTAGCATAGCACATAGCACATAGCAGCCCAGCATTGATTCTAGCCAAAGTGAGCGATAAAAGTCAACATCGCCAAAATATATTAATTTTTTCACTAACCTTCTCAGAATTCTTCAGATGACACTCCTGTAACATCATATTACACAATCCATATAGAGTTTGATCGAAAATGTTTATATTTAGCCACCAAAATCATGGTTAGACAATGTGAAATGTAGCCCAGCTGGTGAGAAAATGTCCGTGCGCCATATTAGACAGTGATCTACTCTTATACATAAATACTCATAAACGTGACTAAAAAATATAGGGTGGACAGGGATTGATAGACAATTTAATTCTTAATACAATCGCGGAATTACATTTTTTAAATTATCCTTACTTTTCAATACAGTTTGCGCCAAGCGAAGCTACGTCAAAAAACATGGCGTCCTAAGCCACTAACATTTTTCGACAGAAACACGATTTATCATAATAAAATGTCCTACTTTGAGCTGTTCTTCCATCAGTATCTTGGGCAAAGGATCCTTTCTTGGGTCCAATCGTCTTTTGGTGGAAAGCTGTCCTCTTGCCATATGGAAATGCCAACTGCGTTCGGGATGAACTGGAAGCGTGCCCAGCAATTCACAGCGTTTCAGAAATAAATGTCCCAAAATCGCACTAAACGGATATAAATTGCTATAAAACGCTTTAAATTAACTACCTTATGATGTTTTTAACTCCCATAACGAGTAGAAACATGACCAGAGTAATATTACTCCCTCCACTAATGCTTGGAACAAGTGCGGGTCGATGTCCTCCAGGCGCATTACGCAGCAAGAAAAGACTTGCTAGCTACAGGTTTTTTTAATTTATAGTGCCTGTGAACGCGCAATCGACCCCATTCAAATCGTCATCACGTAAAGGCATCCAGGGGAAGACGTAAGCAGTGTCCGTATACTCATAGCAATAACAGTGCCCTTTTAACTGACTCCAGATCAGGGGCCAACATTTCTGAAATCTGACTCCATGTCAGGGAAATTGCTGTAGAATGGGCTCTGTTCCACTTAGAGACAAAATTTCAACTCCTATAGAAACTATAGACTGTTTTCTATCCAATAATAATAATAATATGCATATTGTACGATCAAGAATTTTGTGGGAAGCCGTTTCAAAAATTACACGATTAGCATAAATAGTCACAACAGCGCCCCCATCCTCAACAGGTTAATACAATTTTGAACCCTTACATTCTCTTAGAATTATCATTTTACTTCCCGTTTTGCACTTTTATGTGTTCATATATAATATCTTGATACCAATTTCCTCTGACATGCTGTGATGGCAGGCACACCCAGTGAACCTCCATGGACGAGGTCTGTGTTAGTGGAGCCTGAGGCTGCCAGCACTACCACACTACCAAGGGCACGAGGGTTTAGACGGATACATGTGTCTGAGTTATGCACAGTATGTGTGTGTGTGTGTGTGTGTGTGTGTGTGTGTGTGTGTGTGTGTGTGTGTGTGTGTGTGTGTGTGTGTGTGTGTGTGTGTGTGTGTGTGTGTGTGTGTGTGTGTGTGTGTGTGTGTGTGTGTGTGTGTGTGTGTGTGTGTGTGTGTGTGTGTGTGTGTGTGTGTGTGTGTGTCTGTGCTCGCTTACATGAGTTTGCATGGGCATGTGTGTTTTTGTATGCGTGTGCGTGTATATATGCAGCAATCCGTGGGTGTGCGTGTTTGCGCATCTCTACACACAGGTCTGTGTCTACCTGTTCGAATGCGAGGATTAACAAGCCTCTTTGGATTTAAGGGGGAGACTGGGTGGAGGCGGGGTGGACACGTACAGTATGTGGATTACATGTAGCGGGCATCATTGCACTGTGATGTTTTTAATGATGTCCTGTGTGTTTAAGCCACCGTGTGTGAACAGGCTGCATGAGCTCCAGCATGTGGAGTCTTAAAGCTACAGTCTGGGATCTGGGAATCTGTTCAATGGTCATTTGTATTATTGATATACTGTACACTGTATAGCTTCCAAATGTGTTTAAAGAGAATTTGAGAGGGATAACATTTCCCAAGCCTCATCCCTCAACTGTGTACCAAAACAAGTGGTGGGGCTGCTGTTTTTAGTCTTTTGAATCGCAGACTGTAGCTTTAAGGCTAGCTGTATGATCACCAATGTACTGAAAACGTTCAGGAACTGTCTATAAGCCACAGGATGGGAGAGAACCACGATATAGAAGCAGGAAATAACTTATGCAAGGCACTGGCTATATCCCAAAAGACATTCTATTCCCTTATCTAGCCCATAGGGCCCTGGTCAAACGTAATGCACTGCATAGGAAATAGGGTGGCATTTGGGATGCACAGTCTGCTCTGACTGCAACCTACCCCTATGCCACTCATATTGTCTTGCTCTGTGAGGGATTACTGTGTGGACTTGTGCTGAGGTGGCAAAACAGCGGAGCAGGATGAGAGGAGAGGAGGATGGATATGCATTTTACAGTACATACAAGATAACGATCTTGTTATTACACAATGTTAGAGCATGTTTTACGTTATCTGATTACTATGACAATTGTACTGATGGAATATTTCGATTTTGACGCAAAGAGGCATTTTCATGACCTACGTGATCTTTCCGCACATCGAACGTGATTGAATCCCATATGTCTAAATTCAGAAAGGCACACGAGTGAGAGTAAATGTATGTTATAGATGACCTCCAAGTGCGCTATTCTACATAAATGGATGAACCTCTGGTGGTATCAGCATGCTCAGAGAGTGGACCTACAGTATAGTGCAGAAAGGCTAGCTCAAGCGGAAGAGGCAAAAAGGACAGATTGTGTGTGCTTCTATGATAGAGCCTAAGCATGTAATTGCCTGTTGGATTTCCACAGTTTAGGCGGAAAGTATGTGCAAATTATTTATTTCACCTGACACTAAAGAACGGTGGTCGCTTGGTACTTTGAGGGAAATGAAATTACGGGGACGGAAAACATTGCAGCAAACTTGGAGGATATAGAATAGGATTTATAGGCCTTAAATCTGATGGAGTTTGATACTAATACGATATAAATCCTCCCTATCCATTATAGTATTATATGAAATGCATTGGAATGGAGCGGCAGATCCTATTTGACATTCTGTTACCAGAGCGGTTGCAGCTCCACACTTAAGCCTTTTGAAAGCTAATACATAAATGTTGCGTTATATCATACTTCTGTGCTGCGTTTTGAGTTCTGAATGAATCAGTAGCAGCTATATGAGATGATGCTCCGAAATGGTTTAATTACTTCAACAGATTGAGGAGCATAATGATGTTTTGTGCCTCTGATGAGAACAATGCTAACGCTAATCGTCTCAGTCATTATTACAGACAATAAGAATGAATCATAAGGCGATTGTTTCTCTTTTACAATAGGGTAATAGTCTACTATAATTGACAGTGCTCCCGAGAATCGTTTGGAGACAAACGTTTGTTTTGAAGTATCCATGTCTGCCTGAAATGCTGATAAGGTGTCAAAAAATGTTACAGAAAAAAATAAGAAATAGTACACACGCACACTGACATTATTATTTACACATTCTACTGTATCTCCACCCAAAATACCATAGAATGCTTACAGCTTCTGCCCCCAAGCCATAAGACTGCTTGGGGGTAGGCCACCCGGACTATTTATTTACTATTTATATAGCCTCGCTATTGTTATTTTACTGCTGCTCTTTAATTATTTGTTACTTAATTTCTTACTTTTTTTGGTATTTTTCTTAAAACTGAATTGTTGGTTAAGGGTTTGTAAGTAAGCATTTCACTGTAATGTCTACACCCCCATCGACCCCTTTGTTTTTACACTGCTGCTACTCGCTGTTTATTATCTATGCAGTCACTTTATGATTTTTTTATTTAAACCTTTATTTAACTTTACTCCTACCTATTGTACATATACAAATTACCTTGACTAACCTGTACCCCCGCACATTGAATCGGTACCAGCATCCCCTGTATTCGGATTGTCACCAAAAACCCTCACAAACTTTTACAGATGCACAATCGAGAGCATCCTGTCGGCCTGTATCACCGCCTGGTAGGGCAACTGCTCCGCCCACAACCGTAAGGCTCTCCAGAGGGTAGTGAGGTCTGCACAACGCATCACCGGGGGCAAACTACCTGCCCTCCAGGACACCTACAGCACCCGATGTCACAGGAAGGCCAAAAAGATCATCAAGGACAACAACCACCAGACCCACTGCCTGTTCACCCCGCTATCATCCAGAAGGCGAGGCCAGTACAGGTGCATCAAAGCTGGGACCGAGAGTCTGAAAAACAGCTTCTATCTCAAGGCCATCAGACTGTTAAACAGCCATCACTAACATTGAGTGGCTGCTGCCAACATACTGACTCAAATCTCTAGCCACTTTAATAATAAAAAATTGGATGTAATAAATGTATCACTAGTCACTACAATGCCACTTTATATAATGTTTAAATACCCTACACTACTCATCTCATATGTATATACTGTACTCTATACCATCTACTGCATCTTTCCTATGCCGTTCGGCCATCGCTCATCCATATATATTTTTATGTACGTATTCTTATTCATTCCTTCACACTTGTGTGTATAAGGTAATTGTTGTGAAATTGTTAGATTACTTGTTAGATATTACTGCATGGTCGGAACTAGAAGCACAAGCATTTCGCTACACTCGCATTAACATCTGCTAACCATGTGTATGTGACCAATAAAATTTGATTTGATATAGCCTTGTTGGTTTTTTCATTATTTGTTTTTCATTTTTATATATTTTTTTACTTTAGTTTATTTTGTAAATATTTTTTTAACTCTATTTCTTGAACTGCATTGTTTTGTTAAGGGCTTGTAAGTAAGCATTTCACAGTTGTATTCGGCGCATGTGACAAATACAATTTGATTTGATTGGTTTTTATTGCACACATGATAAAGATCCGAATTAGGATTATGATGATGGTGACGATGAAAAAGACAATAAGAATGAAAAAAGCAGACCTTGTTGGGAGAACATGTGTTGGGAGAACATGTTACAAATAAATCGTTGGAGTACTCAGATTACTTTTTTTGTGGTAACGAGTAAATTAACGCATTAGTTTTCAATTTAAGCAATCAGTTACTTAGTTACTTTTTCAAATAAGCAAGTAGTTACCTTTACAACATTATTTCCCTTTTTCTTTGTAGGCGCAAATAAAAATGTTTTTTTTATGTAATTCCGTTTCTACACGAACAAGTATTATTCACCTATTTAGCAGTGGCACTCGAGTCTCCTTTTCAGGAGAATAACTCCTTTTCACCTCATTTAACACCTGATTTACTAACAAAAGGCCCATCTCAATAGGTGGTCCAGGTATGTCATGACATCACACAAGTGGGGGGGGTGTGGGCCTTTCCTCTTATGTTGTCTTTCACTCCTCTATTGTTTCTCAGGCAATGGGGAGCCTGATGACATCACACATTTCCATCAGACCAACTCCTTGAATGTCCTACTCCTTGAAGTTGGCAGTTATGTCTAAACAACACTACTTTGCTCAAAACATAGTTGTTTTATCCTTTAGTGTGTGTACTTAACTGTATTTAAACTTGGGATATCACTTTCAACTGTAAAAGTAAAAAAAAAAAAAAAAGATTTCTGGGGGTCTGTACTCCCAAAGTTGTTGACTTGTTGAGACATTTCTTACGGAATTATTTAATGCAACAAATCAAACAAAATACCGTTATAGATGATAAAGTAAAATCCCAGATATTGCGTCTATAGTTGTTACTTGAGTTGGTAAAGCCCACACTTATAGATTACGGATGAGGCTTTACAACCACTCAAAAGTAGGGCATAAGAATAACCAACAATCGTTAATGCACCTTCAGGTTTTTCTGTTTTTGGTAATGCAAAAGTAATGTAACTAATTACTTTCCGCAGTAAGTAACGTTGTAATGAAACAAGTTACTTTTAATGGAAGTAACATTGTAACGTAATGAGTTACCTTTAAATGTAACGTTCCCTAACACTGTCTAGGAAGCATCCACCTTTAAGTCTAGATGAATACTCAAGTACCAACACTGGGTCCACTGTATACCCTATTGCTATGGGATAGCATGTAGATGGGTGTGGACATGGTGTGGAAATACAGACCCTATTTACTATTTCCCGACTGCCTATTGCGGGTGGCGGTGGAACTCAAGTCCATTTTGTCCGATGTCAGTTGGTGTGGAGGATGGGATCCATTGTGCCCTATGGCGTTGGGTTGTGGCGGGCGGCTGCTAGCGTGCTATCTCCATTGTGATGTGATTATGTAGGACGAGCACGCAGGAAGCTAATCTTCCTGTGGGAGTGTGCATCCCTGTGAATGATTGCACGTGGGGAAAGAGAAAGGGAAAAGGAGAGGAGAGGGAGATGAAGAGGAGGGAGAAGGAGAGGAGGAAGAAGAAGAGAGGAGAGAAGCCCCCTTGGCTGTGATTATGAAATGGTCTTGTTGCAGATTAAAGCTACAGGGATGCAGGGGGAGAGATGAGCCACAGCCTCCCACAGACACAGAGGCTAGTAGAGCTCGGCTGCTTCATTGAGCTTACCTGGGGTTATACACGCCTCGCCTGTACATATGTGTGTATACACACACGCAAACAGAAGGGGAGGGAGAGAGGGAGGGAGGGAGGGAGGGAGGCAGGGAGGGAGGCAGGGAGGGAGGCAGGGAGGGAGAAAATTAGAGGAAGAGATTGAGAGTGAGAAAACAAACATGCTCCAAATAGGCTTGCGATTGAGAGAGAGAAAGAGAGAGAACTGCGCCCAAGGAAAAACCCCATAGAAAAAGAGAGAGGGAACTTGAGGAGGCTGGCTGCCACAAAGACAGTGACTAAAAAAGGCCCTCTGTGGCTTTTGTATTTATCCAGGAGGGCTTCTAGTGATAAACCCACATTATTTGTAGTCTTTTCCTTGGCTTGTTTTCTTTTCCTTGAGAGCATAGTGACCTGGGAGTTTATTGTCTTTGAGAGAGAGAGAGAGAGAGAGAGAGAGAGAGAGAGAAAGAGAGAGAGAGAGAGAGAGACCAACCAACCTGTATATGTCCTCTATGCCATTGTTATTGTCCATTGTATGGTTATTTTTACCCTTGATTATTATTGTTCCCGATTGTCCCATTGAAATTATGTTAATATTGTAAATTAATCACTTCACTTCCAAAGTCTGCATTGTTACGTCATGCCAATGAAGCAATTTTAGAGAGAGAGAGGAAGAGACGAGTTGGGGTGCGTCTGCAGAGAATTTGGAGGCCTGTATGTCTTTTCAACTGTGGTTAGAAGTGTCTATAGCAGGTGGGGGTAATTATAGAGGGGGTCCACAATAAACGTCCATTATTTTCACGCTCGGCAGCTTCTGCGGGAGCACCGCTGTATACAGAGGTCCGAATTTCTCAACTCTCTGGAGATTGACTGACAGGTACAGACGCTGGAGTTCTCTCCAATCACACATAGAGCTGTCAGGTCGATCCTTCCTCCTGGCTTCAAGCAGGGCAGAAAAGACGTTGCCAGAGTTTGTTACAGGAGAGTACGACAGAAACATCCTGCAGTGATTGGCAGGTCAGGTCTGCTTATGGACAGAAGGGCCAATCAGCTTAATTAACTCCATGGTATTTCCTGGTCTATCAATTTTTTTGTTTCTACGATTGTCGGAATGGTGCTCCAGGCTCAAGTTCAACCTTTTACTTTATAGATTCAGCATTCTTTTGTCTGAGAAGTCAATATGGCATTGCCTAAAATGCCTACACATCAGGCAGGTATATGTAGACAAAGTATAGGACAAGGCGGATTTTCAAGAGGTAGCCTAGCGGTTAAGAGCGTTGGGCCAGTAACATAAGGTTGCTGGTTTGAATCCCTGAGCCGACTAGGTGAAAAATCTGCCGGTGTGCCCTTGAGCAAGGCACTTAACCCTAATTGCTCTTGTAAGTCTTGCATCTGCTAAGTGACTAAAATGTAATATAAAGGAGGAAGTGTACCTTAAGGTTTGAAGATTTACAGATACAGTAGGTAAAATGTACTTGAAATGTATTTGTATTTTCTTTGCAACACTGCAATGGCTGGAGCGTTGCAGTAGTAGTGTGTTGGAAATCAAAATAATCCTTGAGATATTTCATTAGTTCTGCTAAATGCCTTCCATTACTTTTTGCCGTACAATTCATTTCATCAATAAGAAGTGGTTGCATATAATAAATATTCATATGCATTCATAAAGCTGAGTGGAACTCTGTAGTCCACAGAATGCTCCCTCAAGGACACAGCAGCTCTGTGGGCACCGTGGAGAGTTTAGCCCCGTGACCTTGTCGTGACCAGGCTGTTTCCACCCTAACCACTGGACCATACAGGACGTGGTGGCGCGCTCCTGAGAGATAAACTGCTGAAAGGTGTGAGTTATTACGACATCACTGCGCTGACACGCCTGTGACAGCCTACGCTGATCTGAGATAATTGCCCTTGTGCCTCGTCGCTTAATGAACATAATGGCACTTTCTTTCGCATTCACCCCATGATTAATAGTTACAACGTTTCTTTGTTGGGTTCCGACAAATTACCTCGGCATAATGACACTATTTTCTTAACGCGACATCGCACAATCATAAACGGCGCAGGCTCTCAAGAAGACAGACCGGGGTCCTCGAGAGCTACAGTACGTTGGAATTATTAAGGAAGTGGAGGAATTAAACAACCAGTTAGGAAGAATAATGGGAAGGTTTTGAAGTCTCTCATTCTTAATGAAATTATCCTTTGATGTTAAGATTCCAAGTACAATCTACTCCTAATATGAAAAAATATTGAGATATACAATTACATTTATACAACTTTATTTTCCCCCTTAGAGCAATTAGTAATAAGGGTACAACAAAGTTTCAAACACATACAACACACAGGCCCCGAAGCAATACATAGATAGAATACTTTACTAATGCTTCACAACTCTAAGCCTAAACAAACACATTTAAACCTGCACCAAACACACGTACTCTGAGCTCCATGACTCTATCCCCACATCAAACGCAGAGAAGAAGGGACATCCGGAGAAGTCAAACGGAAAAGTTTCCTAATCCTAAAGCTCCGGCTTGTGGTCGGGGGCAATTAGTTTAGGGAGGATGTTTCACAGACGACCTAATTGAGAAGCTGTCACCCAGTTAAGCAAGGCCTGTCTTAAGAGCATTTGCTTAATAAGCCATGGCCTAATGCAATAAGGTGCCTATTTCCAATCAGCCATGACAAAGTCTAATTTATGCCAGGATCAAATCAGCAGGGAGAAAGAAATGAGGCAGGGGAGAAGGGAGAAGTAGTCATGGTGGCGGCCCGTCGGAAAAGTGTGACAAAGAGGTGGGGGAATCGCAAGGATTGAGCAATGGGATGGGACTCAGACGCCAGCAAAAGTAAATTAGTGGTCCTAAAAAAGTCATTTTTCCAGGATGATTGAGAGGTTGTACAGAACAGGATCACGCAAAGAGGAGTCTTTCGTGTTTCTGTCATAGCCCCCTCTCCCACAAATGCAGACACACACCCAAGCATACGCACACACAGGCATGCACACAGATGCTCACAAACATACACACACTCGCACACACACACCACAGCTCCTCCTTGTGATGGATTCACATGAACATCAGATCGCTCACTGTGACAAATCACAGTGTGACACGGGAACCCAAAAAAGCCCACACCCTAACACCTAAACTGTGAGAGGGAGCAAGGGGGGTTGACCTCCCAGCAGGCCGCCACAGCAGTCTCCTCTCTCACTCTCTCTTTTTATTCCCTCTCTCTCTTTTTTTCCCTCTCTCTCTCCTTCTCGGGGAGTGATGGATTCCCCCTCAGTTAATTTATCCTGGAAGCGGAGGAGACGGCACTGTGACGCGAACCTTCTCCGTGACGATGGGGGGGACCAGAGCGTCCCTGATCACAGGCTCAATCAATCTCACTCAGAGGGCCGTATCAGCGCCACTGTCACAGATGTCACACCGTCACAGCCTGGAACTATACCTACTGTACCTGGACCTGTATCTGTACTCTGCTCTACTCTAGCTGAGAATCATAGAGGATTCAACTACTGTACCTGGACCTGTATCTGTACTCTGCTCTACTCTAGGTTAAGAATCATAGGGTATTCTACTACTGTACCTGGACCTGTATCTGTACTCTGCTCTACTCTAGGTTGAGAATCATAGGGTATTCTACTACTGTACCAGGACCTGTATCTGTACTCTGCTCTACTCTAGTTTCAGAATCATAGGGTATTCTACTACTGTACCTGGACCTGTATCTGTTCTCTGCCCTACTCTAGCTGACAATCGTAGAGTATTCTACTACAGTACCTGGACCTTGTTATTCGGGTGGTGCCAGAATAACAACCTATCCCTCAACGTAACCAAGACTAAGGAGATGATTGTGGACTACAGGAAAAGAAGGACCGAGCACTCCCCCATTCTCATCAACGGGTCTGTAGTGGAGCAGGTTGAGAGCTTCAAGTTCCTTGGTGTCCACATCAACAACAAACTAGAATGGTCCAAACACACCAAGGCAGTCGTGAAGAGGGCACGACAAAGCCTATTCCCTCTCAGGAAACTAAAAAAATTTGGCATGGGTTCTGAGATCCTCAAAAGGTTCTACAGCTGCAACATCGAGAGCATCCTGACTGGTCGCATCACTGCCTGGTACGGCAATTGCTTGGCCTCCGACCGCAAGGCACTACAGAGGGTAGTGCGTACGGCCCGGTACATCACTGGTGCCAAGCTGCCTGCCATCCAGGACCTCTACACCCGGCGGTGTCAGAGGAAGGCCCTAAAAATGAAAGACCCCAGCCACCCCAGTCATAGACTGTTCTCTCTACTACCGCGTGGCAAGCGGTACCGGAGTGCCAAGTCTAGAACAAGTCTTGTCAACAGTTTTTACCCCCAAGCCATAAGACTCCTGAACAGACAATCAAATGGCTACCCGGACTATTTGCATTGTGTGCTGCTGCTGCTACTCTCTGTTTATCATATATGCATAGTCACTTTAACTATACATTCATGTACATACTACCTCAATTGGGCCGACCAACCGGTGCTCCCGCACATTGGCTAACCGGGCTATCTGCATTGTGTCCCGCCACCCGCCACCCCCTCTTTTACGCTACTGCTACTCTCTGTTCATCATATATGCATAGTCACTGTAACCACATCTACATGTCCATACTACCTCAATGAGCCTGACTAACCGGTGTCTGTATGTGGGCTCGCAATTGTATATAGCCTCGCTATTGTATATAGCCTGTCTTTTTACTGTTGTTTTATTTCTTTACTTACCTATTGTTCACCTAACACCTTTTTTGCACTATTGGTTAGAGTCTGTAAGTAAGCATTTCACTTGTTGTATCCGGCGCACGTGACAAATAAACTTTGATTTGACTTGATTTTTAGCTGTACACTGCTCTACTCTAGCTAACAGTCATAGGGGATTCTACTACTGTACCTGGACCTGCACTGACTCATAGGGATTCTACAAAGGTACCTGGACCTGCACTGACTCATAGGGGATTCTACACCTGTACCTGGACCTGCACTGACTCATAGGGGATTCTACACCTGTACCTGGACCTGCACTGACTCATAGGGGATTCTACACCTGTACCTGGACCTGCACTGACTCATAGGGGATTCTACTACTGTACCTGGACCTGCACTGACTCATAGGGGATTCTACACCTTTACCTGGACCTGCACTAACTCATAGGGGATTCTACACCTGTACCTGGACCTGCACTGACTCATAGGGGATTCTACACCTGTACCTGGACCTGCACTGACTCATAGGGGATTCTACTACTGTACCTGGACCTGCACTGACTCATAGGGGATTCTACACCTGTACCTGGACCTGCACTGACTCATAGGGGATTCTACACCTGTACCTGGACCTGCACTGACTCATAGGGGATTCTACACCTGTACCTGGACCTGCACTGACTCATAGGGGATTCTACACCTGTACCTGGACCTGCACTGACTCATAGGGGATTCTACACCTGTACCTGGACCTGCACTGGCTCATAGGGGATTCTACACCTGTACCTGGACCTGCACTGACTCATAGGGGATTCTACTACTGTACCTGGACCTGCACTGACTCATAGGGGATTCTACTACTTTACTAGCTCTTTACACCCAGAAGGGAGTCTACTATTCTAACTTCCAATGTTCAACATTGCTTTTCAATCGGATTGGAATTTCCGTTGACCCACGACCCTGCCTACTGTTCACTTCACTAACACAACGTATTCTGTACTCTTTCACATAGTACTCGGCATACAAAATACATTGATCTAACATTACCCTTGTATCCAAATATATTACCCTACATTTCCCTTACATAAAACAATATAACTGTAAACCTAAAACAGACATAGATATACAGTACTAAGACAAATATTTCCCCCATCATAAACCCTTACTGATACCCCCCTACACAGACACATAACAGCCTTAAGCACATTCACTGAGACATACCCTGACAATCATCATGCTGACACACACGCACACACACCCACATCCAAAGTAGTGGGCCACAGCAAAGCATTCCCTGTCTGCTCTGCCCCAGAAAATGTTGACTAATCAAATTAGGCCTGATCAAAACATGCCATTCAGGAGACGTGGCGTTGAGGCGTCGAGGGGAGCTAGCCGAGCACAAACACGCTCTGACCTTGGGAGCAATTAGCATGACCAGAGAACAGTCCTGAGTAGAATAAAGAAGCACTGAAACACCCCTGGATCTGCATAGGGAGGGAACCAGGGGAGCAGGTGATCTCACCAGGCCCAGCCCCATAGAGCCCCAGCACAGAAGGGCACCACCAGGAGTGGAGCCTGCGGCTTAATTTGATGGAAGGGCACCACCAGGAGTGGAGCCTGCGGCTTAATTTGACTCAACACGGGAAACCTCACCCGGCCCGGACACGGAAAGGATTGACAGATTGATAGCTCTTTCTCGATTCTGTGGGTGGTGATGCATAGCCGTTCTTAGTTGGTGGAGCGCGATTTGTCTGGTTAATTCCGATAACGAACGAGACTCCGGCATGCTAACTAGTTATGCGGCCCCGAGCGGTCGGTGTCCAACTTCTTAGAGGGACAAGTGGCGTTCAGCCACACGAGATTGAGCAATAACAGGTCTGTGATACCCTTAGATGTCCGGGGCTGCACGCGCGCCACACTGAGCGGATCAGCGTGTGTCTACCCTTCGCCGAGAGGCATGGGTAACCTGCTGAACCCCACTCGTGATAGGGACTGGGGATTGCAATTATTTCCCATGAACGAGGAATTCCCAGTAAGCGCGGGTCATAAGATCGCGTTGATTAAGTCCCTGCCCTTTGAACACACCGCCCGCCGCTACTACCGATTGGATGGTTTAGTGAGGTCCTCGGATCGGCCCCGCCGAGGTCGGTCACGGCCCTGGTGGAGCGCCGAGAAGACGATCAAACTTGACTATCTAGAGGAAGTAAAAGTCGTAACAAGGTTTCCGTAGGTGAACCTGCGGAAGGATCATTAACGGGTTGCCAGCCGCCGGCATGGGGCTGTGCTCCAGAAACCAAACTCTGCTGAGGGTTGGGTTTCTCCCATCTCTCGGCGCGGGTGTCCTCGGTCTTAGCCCGGTTCCCTGCTATTCCTTTTGCCTGGGTTGCGCCCGACTGGCTCCATCCCCTTTTCCCGTTAGCCACGGCCACATGACCCACCTATGGGCGGGTGAGTCGGCCGCTACCGAAGGGGACTGGGCGTGTCCGGTGAACCGGGACTTCCCGAAATGGTCTCCCATTTTTAAGCGGCTTGAGTATCGCCCAGTATCCTCGCTCGGCACCGGGAACCCAGTCAACCGAGATTATATGCATTTAATACGACTGTAATTTTAGTCCATTATTATGTTGTAACATAACATCTGTTCATCTCCTGTTCATTAGTTATTACACATGTTATTGCATGTCAGAGTAAATTTGTGAATCAGTGATTTAATTATCATCCCTACCCTTTATCGCATTATCAAGTGCAGTATTGGTATCAGGTTGGGTACTACCGCCTATAATATGAAGCTTTTGATATAGCATTTTCAGTGCAGTTCTGGGATATTCTTCAAAACACACTACTCCAAGGCTGTGTCATGTTTGCACAGCATCAAGGGATATGTTTACACAACCATGTATTCCTCCAGCGTACAGTGATGCTCTATTCTGACAGCCAGCTCCGATCTGCCTTGCTTCTCTACCTGTAATCTAATTTCAATTGACTGCGAGGGGGTGTGAGGTTAGCAGCACCATAAATGCTGGCGCGGAGGCCTTAAGCAGAGGTGTGTGCAGTTCAAATTGTTTTCTGTAAGTCACCTCTACAGGGGGATTTTTGATCATCCCGCCCATTGATTTGTTGCTGGGGTTCATTGGCCTAGAGCTGGGATGGCAGGTGGATGGGAGAATGGAGTGGGCCAGGCTGGCTGGCATTCGTCCTTCTCTGGGACCTGAGAGCGAGAGCGAGAGCGAGAGCGATAGAGATAGAGAGAGAGATAGAGAGAGAGAGAGAGAGAGAGAGAGAGAGAGAGAGAGAGAGAGAGAGAGAGAGAGAGAGAGAGAGAGAGAGAGAGAGAGAGAGAGTGTTGGTCTCCACAATTCAGAGGTTAAATGACCTGTGCCTGCTGTCACCCACGGCACATTGCCTACAGCAGAGCCTGGACCTGCTAGAGCAGTACTTCCAGACCTGGGTCCAAAAATACAAAAATAAGGATTTTCCAGAGAAGATGCAGATCTCAGGGAATTAGACCAAAGTTCTCTATTGGTACACAATATATAGAGTACTGCACACTACAATGAGGCAATGAATTAAAAGAGAAGGAGAAAGCATGCAGGGCATTCTACACCATTAAAAAACAATTGGCTAAACCTAACTGAATGTGTCATTGAACCAATTGCACTTTATGGCAGCGAGGTGTGGGGTCCACTTGCAAAACAAGATTTCACAAACACCCCACTGAAACACTGTATGCAGAGTTCACTAAGATTCTCCTACATGCCCAGAGGAAAACTACAAACAATGCATGCAGAGCAGAATTTGGCCAATATCCACTAATAATAAAAACTTTTATTTTTAACTTTGCTTTTTTTAAATTTAAAAAAGCAATTCAGTTTTGGAAACCTCTAAATACTGTGACGCCCTCTCATATCATTACCAAGCCCTGCAATGTCAAGAGCTGAGCAAAGAAGAGAGTCCCCTCATCCAGCTGGTCCCGGGGCCGAGTTCACAAACATGTTTTACTAACACACTGAAGCCTTAGGACCAGAACATACAATCAATCAATCAGAATAAAACAAATGACAACACAGTCAAAACAAAACTACATTACCTATTGGGAAGCACAAGCACCAAGCAAAATGCAGTGTTATCTGGCCCTAAATGAACAGTACACCATGGATAACTATTTGACCATGGTTACTGATCCAAACCTTTGAAAAACCTTGACAAAGTACAGGCTTAGTGAGCACAGCCTTGCCATTGAGAAGGGTAGACACAGGTAAACCTGTCTCCCTGTAGAGGCTGTGCAACCACTGCACCACAGCAGAACCTGAGACACAGATGTAGTTCCTGACAAAATGCAAAAAATATAAAACCATTAGAGAGTGTCAATTCCCCAAATGTGAAACTCTTATTCGAGGTTGTAAAGACCTCTCTGATGAGAATAGGCTACCCGTCCTGTTGGGGGAGGACGCAGAGGGCTGTGGGTTGGCAGCGCACTACATTGCAGACCAACCAACCTGCACATGTCCTCTATGTCATTGTTATTGTCCATTGTATGGTTCTTTTTTATTGTTGTTACTGATTGTCCCGTTGATAATCCTGATTATTATTTTTTAAATTATGTTAACATTGTAAATGTATCATTTAACCTCCAAAGTACACTTTGGCAATATGTTGATAAAGTAAATTGAATGGAATTGAAATTGAGAGAGAGAGAGAGAGAGAGATAGAGAGAGAGAGAGGGATAGCAAAAGAAAGAAAGAGTGACCAACAAACAGACAGAAAGTCAGAGAGAGAGAGAGAGAGAGAGAGAGAGAGAGAGAGAGAGAGAGAGAGAGAGAGAGAGAGAGATAGCAAAAGAAAGAAAGAGAGTGACCAACAAACAGACAGAAAGTCAGAAAGAGAGAGAGAGAGAGAGAGAGAGAAAGAGAAAGAGAAAGAGAAAGAGAAAGAGAAAGAGAGAGAGAGAGAGAGAGAGAGAGAGAGAGAGAGAGAAAGAGAGAGAGAGAGAGAGAGAGAGAGAGAGAGACCCAAAGACACAACAGGCGGCAGCACAACCACCACCTCACAGTGAACCCAGCTTCCTCTGGCACATCATGAACAAAGCATCACTATGTATTTCTCTTTCTTTCCCTCTCCCCTCCTTCCCCACATCCCCCTTTCCCTGTACAGCTAGGAACTTCCCCACAGGCGCTAAACCTGTCTGATGCTTACACATTTCATGATGATCAAATATGTTTACATGCACTAATAAATCTCTACATAATACCTTACTTTGGGTGCAAGATAGCGTCTCTGTATTATGCTAAATACCCCGGCATCAATCCGTTGTAGTAAACGAGTGTTTTCTCTCCTGTTTTTTGGGGGGGGTTGTTTGTTTTTCCGATACAATATGAGAATCATGATGGGGAAACTTTCAATCATAGTTCTTTTTTCTTTCATTCTTCTTCCTCTCTTGTCTTTCTTTCTCTCTCTCAAATAATGCCCTGACTTGCCTGTTTCAATTTCACTTAGTGGCTTAATTATGGCGAGTGTTTAGAATGCAAACGATGAGACACAAAAGAGGAAGAGAATACAATCAACGCGCTGTCTTATTAACCTGTGTTGTCTGATCCCTCCCTATGCCATACAAGGTACAATGTGACCGTGTTCAGGATGCAGTTGGTATATGCTGACGTATAGGCTTGGCATGGGCAAATGCAGATGCTGGTTTGCGTACAGCATGACTCGCTTATCTACTAATGTGGAAAAGAGCTATGAGAGGAAACGGCTTTTTTGACTAATGTGATGTGAGGTGAATACAGGGGCACTGTTATGGAACAGAATTATGAAGCGTGTGTATTATTTCAAATGGAAACAGAAAGGTGTGACCGTAGAAATTGAATTTCTCGAAGTGACAGCCCCTCAGACCACGGTTATATGAATTGGAATGCCCGGTCTAGGAATTATATTTCTATGGGTGTGAAGCTGATATGCAGTATACAAGCTCATACCGGGATGAAGCTGTGGATGACCATTGCCATGTAGTGGCAATATCGCTCAGATGTAATCATTCCAAGTTCTCCAAAGCAGAGTCTAAGCTGTCAGAGTCTACGCTGTCAGAGTCTACGCTGTCAGAGTCTACGCTGTCAGAGTCTACGCTGTCAGAATCTAAGCTGTCAGAGTTTAAGCTGTCAGTCTAAGCTGTCAGAATCTAAGCTGTCAGAGTCTACGCTGTCAGAGTCTACGCTGTCAGAGTCTAAGCTGTCAGAGTCTAAGCTGTCAGAGTCTAAGCTGTCAAAGTCTAAGCTGTCAGAGTCTAAGCTGTCAGACTCTAAGCTGTCAGAGTCTACGCTGTCAGCGTCTAAGCTGTCAGAGTCTAAGCTGTCAGAGTCTAAGCTGTCAGAGTCTAAGCTGTCAGAGTCTACGCTGTCAGAGTCTACGCTGTCAGAGTCTAAGCTGTCAGAGTCTAAGCTGTCAGAGTCTAAGCTGTCAGAGTCTAAGCTGTCAGAGTCTAATCTTAGATTGGTGATGGTATCAAACAATCAATTACTCCTACTGTTCTATGCAAAACCCAAACATTGACAAGTTTCCAAAAAAGTGTACTTTATAAAAATATGACTGTGTTTGGATGTCTGTGCATGTTCACTAATGCATGTGTATGTATATTTCCATCTAAGTGTGTGTGTGTGTGCGCGTGCGTGTGTAATTCATTCGTTTTGGCTCGATTCAGAGGCTTGCTACTCGTCTGGGGGCTGGGGTACTAACCCACACACAAGATGGGTCCAAATTAGCTGCTCGGAAAGCCCATGGCCTTGAGTAGCAGCGTCCTACCCTGCAGCTACATTATTGAGCAATGCTAATAACCTAAACTTAACTTATTTACACTCACTTCAGCACCATCCAGCAACACTCGCCAACATGAACTTTAAAGAGGAGACTTTCAAGAGGGTTTATATATATATATCATTTTTTTATTTTATTTAAAAGCTACCATGTATGCCTCCCGAGTGGCGCAGCAGTCTAAGGCACTGCATCGCAGTGCTTGAGGCGCCACTACAGCCCCGGGATCGATCCCAGGCTGTGTCACAGCCGGGCTTGACAGGGAGACCCATGAGGCGGCGCACAATTGGCCCAGCGTCGTCTGGGTTAGGGGAGGATTTGGCTGGACGGGATTTCCTTGTCCCATCGCACTCTAGCGACTCCTTGTGGCGGGCCGGGTGCCTACATGCTGACTCTGGACGCCAGCTGGACAGTGTTTCCTTAGACACATTGGTGCAGCTGGCTTCCAGGTTAAGCGAGCAGCGTGTCAAGAAGCAGCGCGGCTTGGCAGGGTAGTGTTTCGTAGGACGCATGGCTCTTAACCTTCGCCTCTCCCGAGTCCGTAGGGAAGTTGCAGCGATGGGATTGTAACTACCAATTGGATATCACGAAAAAGGGGTAAAAGTTTTGTTTTTTTAAATTAAAAAAATGTTTAACTACCATGTGGAGAGCTCTAACTCTTTCTATCGTTATCTCTCTCTTTCTCCTCCTGTAGTTTCTTCTGTCTCTGTCTGTATTTCAGTCCCTCCATCTCTCTCCCCCTGTCTGTCATTATTTAGGTAGAGCTGCTCTTCCTGGTTTTAATAAGCACTGGAGCGAAGTGTGTGTGTGTGTTCGTGTTTTAACGGTGAGCCGGTAACGAGACATGGCCCTCCCTCACCGTTGTAAGCCGAGCTCCTATTTACTTTAGCAAGTCCGTGAGCTAGGCCGAGTCTTGCGTCGCTCCGAGAGCTTTACTTCTGTTAATTGGTCATTAAAGGTAGTCATTTGTAGGCCTCACTAAATCTTTAAACAGGCCATGAAATAATAAAAGAGGGCCTGTCAATGCTTTAGCCCCCCCGAGAAGCCTGACTGCGCAGAGAAGAAGAAGGACTAGGCTTTTGATCATTATCTCTAGAATTACCATGTCTAATAATAATTGCTCTATTCATTTTGGGGGACTTGTAAATACATTTTTTATTAATGTCGCTCCTTATCGAAAAGATGAAAAACAGATTGTCATTGATGTGCTGGTAAAAGGGGGGTTGCGGTAAGGATTAAATAGTGTGTGTACTGCTAGCGTGTTCAAATTAGGACGGAGTTGGACACTTTACACTAATATAGTCCTGTTATTAGGTAAATTGTCACATGGATAACTCTTTCTTCTTCATACATAACACCATATACTGAGTGGACAAAACATTAGGAACACCGGCTCTTTCCATTACATACTGACCAGGTGATAGCTATGATCCCTTACTGACGTCACTTGTTACATCTACTTCAACCAGTTAAGAACTGCAACGCTGCTGGATTTTTCATACTCAACCGTTTACGTGTGTTTCAAGACTGGTCCACCACCCAAAGGACATTCAGCCAACTTAACACAACTGTGGGAAGCATTTGAATCAACATGGGCCAGCATCCCTGTGGAACGCTTTCAACACATTGAAGAGGCCATGCCCCGGCGAACTAAGGCTGTTCTGATGGCAAAAGGGGGTGCCACTCAACATTAGGAAGGTGTTCCTCATGCTTTGTGCACTCAGTGTATGTTTGAAAGCATACTTTTATACTTGTAGTTTTGTTGTGGGGTCTGGAGGAAGTACATGAATTTCTGGGAGAAACATTCAATATGCACAACACACTGTCAAGCACTCATGACATCACCACTCTTTTAGAAGGGAATCTAGAACGGGGAGGGGTGGCAATTGCTTAAAAAGTGACAACAGCAATATGGAGACAAGATAACAGGTGTTGAACACTCTCACACATAGACACACACTGTAAAGCCTCCCCAAGAGTAATGATTCTGTTCCACTTGCATGACTTCTCATTTATTGATTTGAGTCGTATCGCCCTCCCTACGGCCCCTCGTCTTTTGCGCTCAGGCCTGAGCCTATTGTGTGTGCGTGTGCATGTGTGCAAAATACCAGCAGTTGGTGTGTCAACAGAGGCGGTGTGGGAGAGAGAGGGATGGAGTTTGCGGTGAAGGGTTGGGATCCCTGGTTTCAGTGACATCTGTGGGAGTGGGGTACCACCCCGGCCCACCTCTGTCCCCCTTATTGGGGTATCAGTTCAGGCCGTCAATAATGGAGCAGCCGAGTGTGAGGGAACAGGCGTGACCCAGTCTGCCCAGGGTGTGTGTGTGTGGGGGTCGAGAGAGAGTGAGAGAGACACACACTCACACACCCGTGATCACTGACCCTAATGACCTTCCCCTGCTCTCCCTCTCTCCTGCTGTCGGTCCCGTGTGCCCTAGCCTCTCTTTCACCAGCTCCCTCCTTTCCCCTCTCTCCGTCGCAGGCCATTGTTCCCTCTCCTCCACTATTGTCTCAGCTGAGAATGGCAAAAGGAGCAGCTGTGAAAGAGGGCTGATCATCAGAAGGCTTTGCATGGTTCTGAGATTCATACCGTAACACAGAGGTTTGTTTACCATGTGTGTCCTTCTGCACAACTTGGTCAGGTAAAGTAGAAGAAAGGTAGTGAATATGATATGAACCGCCAGCTTTTTAGAATGACAGAATGCCGAAGTCTAAAGGATCAACTTTCCACTTCCCGTTTCGATGAAAAACAAACGACTATAAAGTTTTAGATATGTTCTGTTTTTTTTGCTTGAATTCTTTTTTCTCTACTCTGGTTGTTGAATCAGTGTATTCTAAACTACAAGCTTTATGGCTTTGAATATGTCAATGCAGTGAAATGTGAAAATCACTTTTCTTAGGGCAGTCCCACTCAAACAAATGTTCTGTCCTGTTTTCATTTGTACAATCTAATGTCATATTTTCTTTACGCCGTGATATTTCATGCTTTGGCTCATCTGTTTTGATTCGAGCTGTCTTCTCTAGCAGGTGCACCTTACTTAAAGACGAGGAAGAGCTCAGTCAGCTTCATTCCATAGTCTGTCTGACACTAAATCTGAAATGATAGAAGTGTAATACATGGGCCGGTAAAACATGTTCTTGAGTTCTCTCTCTGTCTGACCTATGAAGTAATTTTCTGACAATGGACTGTAAATCCACATGCTGCTGCTACAGGCTAGGTTCTGAGTGCCATCTACAGATGCGTTTCAGTATTGCACCATTAGGACCCCATGGATTAAATGTACAAACCCTCAAGCCAAATATGGTGATATCGTGTTTCTTGAAAATTCCATATCTCCCTCTCCATTTTTATGTTAATTAAAGGATTTGTAAATGTTGTCACCTACGACTTAAGTTGCAAATTATCCAGAAATACGGAATCTGATTTCATTAACACCTCTTCCCATTTATTGTATTTCAGCACCGTTTTAACTTAATTTGATTTAAAAAATCATGTGTAATATATTTGATGAAGTTGGAATATGTAAGTACACAATATTCATTTAGGTAGAAATCATTGTGATTCATAAAATAATTTCAGATAAATCAGTTCAGTAGAACGACATCATTTCAGTAGAATTCCTAGATAGAAATAAGACCAGTTTCATATCCAAGTTGCACTAAAGCAATTCCATTTTCTTATACAAGTCTATCTGTTCTGCGTAGATATGTGCTCCAAATCTGGTTTAACACCCTCAGGGATTTGTGTTATTATTAAATAAGGACTTCCTGTGACACATTAGTGAGATTTAATGTGAGGAATATAATTATTTTCCCACAATAACCCACAAGAGGATGTTATTTGATTTCAAAGTTATTCCAAAGAAAGAGGCTGCTCATGCACAGTTAGACCATGTGTTTTTACACTAAACTAGTCTATTCAAAAAAATCACATCTCTATTTTTAAACAAAAAATATGAATATTAAAAATATTAATTTCATTGTTCAGATAAACTCCATAATCTGAGTTATGCAAATAAAACACTCAGGTGACACTCCACAGAAGCAGCACGAGTCTCTCTGTGTAAACAGTAAATAATAAACAGGAGCTCCGAGAAATCTTAAAAAATACAAATAAATGTCTGACAAAATATAACTTCGAACGATTAAATGGTATCGTGGCACCCTTACAGTGTCAGTAACTCAAACATAGAGAGCATACTCTGGAGTCAGGTGAATACAAGAACAAAAAGTACTGCCTCATGCCGTTGCCTAAAGTGATTCTGTCAATAATGTATCAGAGCTCTTGTTATTTATTTACTGTTTACACAGAGAGACTCATGCTGCTTCTGTGGAGTGTCACTCTCACCCGCCACCGCCATCTGAGATGAACGAGACAAGCCCAGCCGGCGTTCATGCTGCCACGCTCTGTCGAAACCGAGGCACTGGACTGAAAAATAAAAGACACGTTGGTTCACGTGAGCTGTTGTACATGCATCCTGAGGTAGTCAAAGAGAGGGAAATAGAGGGGGGGGGGGGGTATTAAATATTAATATTAATGTAAGGAGGGAGGGAGGGAGGGAGGGAGGAAGGGAGCTACCTAACTGGTAACTGGCCATTGAGCCTCAGCCTTTAAGTCTCAGACAGTTCCTCCTTTTAGTTTTCAGTTTACGCTACAGTAAGTGGGATTTGTCTACCCTAAGAGGGAGAGAAAAGGGAGATTTCTTCATCGTACCCCAGGGTAAGATAGTGTGTATCCACTAATCCTTTAGAGAGTTGTACTTGTCTTAATGCAGTCACACTCACAACTGTCTTTTCTAACTAGCACCGATTGTGCAGATAGCGGCTATTGGGAAGTTTTACTTGCAATGATTGTGATATGGGATTGTTTTACCTACCTCAGTTGAACGCACTGATTGTAAGTGGCTCTGGATAAGAGCGTATGCCAGATGACTATAATGTAAATGGGAAATGTACACTGTCCCCACATGGTCACCCTCCCAGATATCGGCATGACATACGGAACAGGTCTTTGGTAACATACAAATGATAGGACAGAATGGACAGACTAGAGTTATATTTTTGTAGCCTACACATCTGCAAGCCTGTGTGCATACACATATTGTTTACAATATTTTGAAGAAAAAAAAACGTTTGGCCATACGGGATGATAATGACATGTTTATACCGTAGACATTAAGCCCATCAGGTCCCATGTCAATTTCATCCACATTTCTAGAGTAGATGAACACATAAACAAGCACTAACATCAAACTACAAACAAAAACAGACACACACACACACTCACACACACACACCAGATACACACACACACACACACACACACACACACACACACACACACACACACACACACACACACACACACACACACGCTTTCAAAGTCATAAAACGAGGGGACTTCAAATGCAGCTATTTGTTTGGGGCCTGTTGTCGTGGGAATAGGCAGTGCGACTGTGTGGGTTCATTAGAATTCTTTTCAAGTTGTGGAGTGCGGTCTCCCTGTGTTCCTCTCTCCATATTCCCTGACCCTGTCGGATCTCACAGGGGTTGAGGTAGGGCGGGGCAATGAGCGGGGGATAACACTATAGACTGCATACACACACAAAAACATACAGTACACACATGCATGTAGGCAACACACATACACAAACACATAAACACATAAGGCACAGTGTGTGGAGGGGGGATAGCAGTACACACACACACACACACACACACACACACACACACACACACACACACACACACACACACACACACACACACACAAACACACACACAGCCCTTCACCCTAATAGTGTCACCCTGCTGCACCACCTTCTCTGGGACGCAGTGGGAGGTTCTCCTCTCTCCAGTTAGAACTGGAACCCTGGGTACAGGAGAGAGAGGCTGCTGTTGTCTTTTTGCCACATGAGATGGTCTCTGTCATTCTAAAAATTGCTCACGCATTCTCCCAAAATAACACACAGTCAGGGGTACTATAAGAAATACTAGCACACTCTCAAATGTGCTGGAGCAGCTTGATCTTATGGTCTCTAATGTTATGGAGATCTAAGGTTCTTCACTGACCCAGCAAGCTATAGATAGTATAGTAAATGGAATATGAATGGATAATACCTCTGATGTAATATATTGGATACCTATTGTCAAAACAGAAGGTTCAGGAAAATGTACGTTTGTCAAAGGTTAAGGTTATTTTAAATAAGCAAAACTTAGAAGAAACAATTATACCAGACTTGCTGACGAACAGTTTTAATGTTTGGTCAGTGGTTATGAAATTGTATAACTTAATGAGTCGTTACGGTGGTCTTTCCAGTGAATGATACTTGTTTCCTGGTTCTCCTGGTAACGATGGGGAGGCAGTGGGTCTCCACTACAGTATTGTCACATTTCAACATATGAAACAGATTTCGATTTGTTGAAATAGCAGGTGTTTTGGATCGGACTGGATTGAAGATGGTGGAAAGAAACTGAGGTGGGGACGGAGGGGTGGCGGGGGTGGATTTTTTGTGCTGCCTGGGGAGGTCACTTTGGCAGGCTGGGCCCCGGACGAGATCCCGGTGGGTGCCAGACTGCGGGGAGAGGGGCGAGGAAGGGGTGCAGTAGCTGCCCGTCACAGCCCACTGCCTGTCTGACGGCCTGGGGCCTGGCAGACTGACACCCTGCCTGGGCAGGAGGCAAAGGGGACAGGGAGGGGTGGAGGGGGGAATGGAGGAGGTGAGCGGGTGGAGGAGGTATATAGAGGTGGCGGAGGACAATAAGAAATGTATTGTATTTATATAGTCTAGTGATTTGACCAGAGTGGACAGAGAAGAGGGGGTGAGAGGTGCTGAAGACACAGAGAGAGGAACATCCTGGTATCCTGCAGTGCACCCAGTGCCGTAGACAGCAGTTGCAGGCGACACGAGAGAGAGAGAACTGGTCATTGCAGTCTGTGTGCTCCCAGTGCTTTGACAGTAACCTTGTCTAAGTTGAGTTGTATGTTCTATTTGTAAGAAAAACTTTCTATAACACGTTCTGTTCCATGAGCAGTGATCTTCATAATTAAAAATTTAAAAAACAAGGACACTTCGTTTCTGTAATTTTGCAAGTGTAGTAGTTCAAGGTGCTTTATATCACTGAAGTGACGACACTCAGACACAGCAGATAATTCTCAGCTGAGATTCGCTGACAAACACTTGCGATTGACTGAAATAGAACTGAGATTACAGTATATGAAGCTAGTTCTCCTCTTTGCCACAGCATGTGTCTGCTGGTGTGGTGCAAGACAGGGAGGAGGGCAGGACTCAGAAAGTCTCTCAGGCGTGTCCTGGGCATGAGCCAAACACACACACACACACACACACACACACAGACACACACACACACACACACACACACACACACACACACACACACACACACACACACATACAAAAAGTCTAAAACGTCAACCACTGCTACAGTATGCTGTATACATTGCGGGCTTTACAGTAAAGATGTTAAGTACACAGAGTCTGTCTCTCTCTCTTTCTCTCGCTCACTGTCTCTGTGTCCCTTTAAACAGGGGACGTAAATGATAGAGAGAGACAGCTCCAGACCGTCCCGTTGACACTGAGCAGCGAGTGTGTGTCATTGTGTCTGTGTGTCGACGTAACACCTTTCAGGATTGTTGAGCACCAATGTAAACAATATATGATCACAGATGAATGCTCAGGCCAAGCCAGGAACAGTACATGTTCAGGCCAGGGAGAGTACATGCTCGGGCCAGGGAGAGTACATGTTCAGGCCAAGCCAGGAACAGTACATGTTCAGGCCAGGGAGAGTACATGCTCAGGCCAAGCAAGGAACAGTACATGTTCAGGCCAGGGAGAGTACATGCTCAGGCCAAGCCAGGAACAGTACATGTTCAGGCCAGGGGCAGTACATGCTCAGGCCAGGGAGAGTACATGTTCAGGCCAGGGACAGTACATACTCAGGCCAGGGAGAGTACATGCTCAGGCCAGGGAGAGTACATGTTCAGGCCAGGGACAGTACATACTCAGGCCAGGGAGAGTACATGCTCAGGCCAGGGAGATTACATGCTCAGGTCAGGGAGAGTACATGCTCAGGCCAGGGAGAGTACATGCTCAGGCCAGGGAGAGTACATGCTCAGGCCAGGGAGAGTACATGCTCAGGCCAGGGACAGTGACAGCCATCCACCTACAAAGTTTAAGACAGCAGTTATCTTGTACAAAAGGTAATCTTGACTGGTTTTGCTTGTAGATACTGTTTTAGTTTGATTTTCCAAACATTTTCTTATTTTTCTAGTGATTTAAATAATATGCTGACAGCATTTATGGAACATACACCACAAATAGAGGTTTTGTGTGAAAGAAAAGGCTTACCCAAGGACACTATGCAGGACGTATGATGTACATCCCCTTTAATGCTGCAGACCCATTGGAGATAGGATCAGATCCCCTGCTGTACACACAGAGAGATAGACAGTTACACTGTAACACACACAGGCAGACATTAACACTGTTACTCCCACTGTAACACACACACACACCCACACATATACTATAATATGCATACACACAAACAAACATAAAACACACACACCTTTTAACCTGATTGAGCATTTAAGCTGAGGACTGAAAGGGTTTGTGGTAGAAGTGGAGGCAGGTCTGGCTGGGCAGATCACATAGAACCAAGTCTAAACAGATCCAGTGTTCCCTGGTCTCCAGGCTCAACATAGAACTTTGTAATTACTGGTAAACAGACTGATCAGTATATACAGTATGTAGTTCTGTGTGTTTATATGTGCGCGTGTATGTGTCTAGGGGGCCTCAAGGGACCCTCCTAATGAGCTCTCTGTGTGCAAGCCTAACAAGAGCCCACTGCAGCGCCCACGGCGCTGTCTTCAGGGGCCACGGCTGACCTTGCTCAGCTGCTAGGCTCTGTCGTTTGCTATATTTATGGCACCACCACCTTGCGCTATACGTGTGTGTGCGAGGGGGGGGGGGACTTCTGTGTGTGTGTGTGTGTGTGTGTGTGTGCGAGCGAGCAAGCATTTGCGAAAGAGGGTGGGAGGTGCTCACTCAGGAAGCAAATAATATGTATATATCAGCATAATGAATGAGAGAGAGAGAGAGAGAGAGAGAGAGAGAGAGAGAGAGAGAGAGAGAGAGAGAGAGAGAGAGAGAGAGAGAGAGAGAGAGAGAGAGAGAGAGAGAGAGAGAGAGAGAGAGAGAGAGAGAGAGAGAGAGAGAGAGAGAGAGAGAGAGAGAGAGCGAGGGGAAAGCGAGAGAGCGAGGGGAAAGCGAGAGATGGGGGAGTGAGAGAGATGGGGGAGGGAGGGAGGGAGGGAGGGAGGGAGGGAGGGAGGGAGGGATTTTTCCCCTTCTGGCAACAAACCCCTGTGGTGTCAATTCCTTCTCTTCTTCTTTTGCCTTCCTCTTTTTTCCTTCCCCTCTCCCTCGTTTTATTCCTCTGCCTGAGCTTATCTGATAGTCATTCTCTCCTTGGGCTGATCATTAACACCACGATGCGTTCAGGCGGCACAAGATGGACTGGACACGCCATTTGATAGGCTATGTGTCTGGAAGGATGCTTAATGCTCTTCTGTCTCTGTCACAAATACATCGTAACCCTCATGATGATCATTTAATTTCCCTGCAACATTTATACAACATTTACACAACACATAGATAATGCAATACTAAATAGCCTAAATGTATCTTGGGGTGACTATGCAGCTGCATGACTCTGGCTGAGCGGATCCCCACCCAGAAATAAAAATGCATGTGCATGGTTTCTCGTTTCTGGGGGAAATTGAGTTTGGGGCACACACACATACAGCCTCAGTATGCAAAGCCCAGGCAATCGGTTTTGAGAGAGAGACAGACAGAGAGAAAGAAAGATTGAGAAAGAGAGAGACAGATTGAGAGAGACAGATTGAGAGAGAGAGACAGAGAATTTTTAAATCCCCTTTATTGGGTCAAGACCCCACACCACAGTGCATCACATCACCATCCAGCCCTCAGGTGTCATGCTCCAAAAAGTACCAGCCCGTGAGAGAAAACAACGTAAAGAAGACTTAAATACACAACTCCAAATCCCCCTCCTCATTGACAGAGCACAACAGCCCTTGAAGACCCTATGTCCCAACGAAGAGCCTAAGGTTCCCCACCAGACTGTAATAGCCAACATCCCCCTGAGCATGCCCACCACATCCACAGACCCCTGTCCCTGTATGCAATGTTTCCTGGTCTTCCAGATAGCCAGCTTGGCTGCTCCTGATACGAAGTTGAGTAGGACTACCACTCCCCTGAGCCTAAAACTATACTTTGGTCCAAAAACAAACAGGTAGGTAGATTAAACCTCCCCCAAGGCAGAAAACCAGATGGTTACCAATGTAAACAGCCCCACCAGTCTGGGACATTGCACAAGAAGATGAGCTAGCAACTCAGACACAGAACGGACACCCCCTCCCCAATGCTAGGATCCAGGTGCATCAGATGAGTGTAGGTGGCTATCGCCCCACGTATTATCCTCCATTGGAGGTCAGCTGTCCGTTAATCAATCGGCAGTTTACATGGAGACCGCCAGCAGCCTTTCGTGGAAGCGCCTGATCCAAACAAATCAGCCCACCTCGTTGATCTCACCCCTTCCAGGGAGGACGCACGCTACACCTTCACATATATCGTGTACATCACTTCTCTTCCCACAGCCGTGAAATACAGGAGCAGCCCCTTTACCCTCGTGCACTGCCCCCGTAGCAGCAGTGGTGACATTCAGAGTAACGACTACGTACTCTTGGCCCTCCTTCCACTGGTCAGTGTGTGTGTTACTGGACACTCTGTTACCACCTGCTTCCACAGGCGAGATGATCGGATCCCCGCGCTCTCTCCCAGTTCCTCCACAGATCTGCTCATGCTCTACATCATGTGCCACGGCTTGGTGCATCCTGCACCCGTCAAGCTTAAATGCAGGCCGGCTGAAGGAAATGTTTGTGACTGTAAAATGGGATTATAGAAGAAGTGATTCTTCGACCAGCCACAAACCTGGTGGTGCGCTGGCCTTCTGGGATATTAAGAACGCGTGTCAAACTTGCAGGACAGACTGTGACTTATTTTGTGCATAATGTTGCTGCTGAACGTCAGAACAGCGATTACTCACCTTGGATTGGACGACGAACTTTTCTTTAATGAGTCGGACGAGAGGGATTTAGAGCTGCCCAGTGACTCAAGCCTACCAGACGAACTAAATGACTTCTATGCTTGCCTCGAGGCAAGTAACAATGAAACATACATGTACCAACATGTTTCAATGCAAACCAATCTCCATCACAGACACCTGGCCGTGTGGTGCCAGGACAACAACCTCTCACTCAATGTGATCAAGACTAAGGAGATGATTGTGGACTAAATCAAATCAAATCAATTAGAGGAAAAGGAGGACTGAGCATGCTCCCATTCTCATCGACGGGGTTGAGAGCTTCAAGTTCCTTGGTGTCCACATCACCAACAAACTAACATGGTCCAAGAACACCATGACAGTTGTGAAAAGGGCACGACAAAACCTATTCCCCCTCAGGAGACTGAAAAGATTTGGCATGGGTCCTCAGATCCTCAAAAGGTTCTACAGCTGCACCATCGAGAGCATCCTGGCTGGTTTCATCACCGCATGGTATGGCAACTGCTCAGCCTCCGACCGCAAGGCACTACAGAGGGTAGTGCTTACGGCCCAGTACACCACTGGGGTTAAGCTTCCTGCCATTCCGGACCTCTATACCAGGCAGTGTCAGAGGAAGGTCCTAGAAATTGTCAAAGACTCCAGCCTCTCTAGTCATAGACTGTTCTCTCTGCTACTGCACGGCAAGCGGTACCGGAGCGCCAAGTCTAGATCCAAGAGGCTTCTAAACAGCTTCTACCCCCAAGCCATAAGACTCCTGAACATCTAATCAAATGGCTACCCAGACTATTTTCATTGCCCCCTCCCCTCTTCTACTACTCTCTGTTATTATCTATGCATAAGTCACTTTAATAGCTCTACCTGTATTCTGTATATTACCTCGATTACCTCGACTAACCGATGCCCCAGCACATTGACTCTGTACCGGTACCCCCTGTATATAGCCTCACTATTGTTATTTTACTGCTGCGGTTTAAAACTGCATTGTTGGTTAAGGTCTTGTAAGTGAGTATTTCACTGTAAGGTAGTATTCGGCGCATGTGACAATTGGCTCGGGCCAATTTAGGAAGTCCTTGAAGCAACTGTGCAGTGCACACAGTGTCACAGTCCTCCATGTAGAGGGCAGAAAAGAAAAATCCACTGCATTTTGGGGCATCTCAATATTGTCCGTGGTCACCCTCCCATCAGGGAGACGAAGGCAAACCATTTGTTTGCGCTGAGATACCGACCGCTCTAGATTTAAAAAAGAAAGGGCTAGGAGCATCCATGTCCCTGAGAGTAGCAAAACGAGACCTTACCAAGGCCCCCTTCACCGTCTCATGTAAGAATAACCTCGGTTTACGTCTTTTATCCTGTAAAGTTCTGTCGAGACAAGGGTCATTCCGAGCGAGCAGTTTCAGTTTAATAGAGTTTATATCCTGCTCAAGTGCTCTGACAGTTTCTTTCATCATAATAGTAGACAGAGAAGTATACTGTTGACAAAACACATGTCTGTGGGCCTTCCCAACCTCCCACCATTGCCTCATTGACTCGAATCTCCTCTTTGTAGCCCTCCACTGCTCCCAAAAATGTTTCACAGAACATGGTCTCTTGCAACAACTTAAAATTGAGAAACCAATACGATGTTGACCTTTGTGGACGTGACATGTCTATCTCAACAGTGACAAGATGGTGATCTGTAAAACCCACAGGAGCAATGAGACACCACATAATCCTACCACTGTGGTGCTCAGATACATACTGCCTGTCTAACCTCGCTGCACTGACCCTACCACCCCGGACCTTTATCCATGTGTACTGCCTTACGTTTGTGTGTTTGACCCTCCACACATCAGACATACTGTGCATATCAGCACAGTGAATCAAGTGGCAGAGTGAGAGAGAGTGAGAGAGAGTGAGTGAGAAAACAAAGCTTTTACCATTTCATGCTGGAATATTCAAGGTCTAAGGTCATCTGCCTTTGGCCTAAAGAGCAGGAACACAGACATTGTTATTCTCCAAGAAACCTGGTATAGAGGGGATGGACACACTGGTTGCCCTCGGGGTTACAGAGAGCTGGTAATCCCATCCACCAAACTACCAGGCGCAAAACAGGGAAGGGACTCAATGGGTATGCTCATTTGGGGTAGATCAGACCTAATCCACTCTATTAAATGAATCAAAACAGGAGCATTTTACATCTGGTTAGAAATGAATAGGGAACAGAGAAGAATGGTATCATGTGTGCTACCTATACACCCCCAATAGAATCCCCATACTTTAATAACGACAGCTTCTGCACGCTGGAGGGGAAGATTAACCAGAACCTGACACTCTTAGCACACAAGTGGACAAACACCTACCTTGAGGTGACAGCATTCCCTCCCCCCCAATATGCCCACCTGAATACAACTATGACAAAACAACCAACAAAAATTGGTCACAACTCCTGCAGCTCTGTCGCACGCTGGGTCTGTACTTAGTCAATGGTAGGCTTCGACGGGACTCTGACTGTGGGTACATCAATAGCTCACCTTATGGCAGTAGTACTGTAGACTCACCCTCTGTAGCGCCTTACGGTCAGATACTGAGCAGTTGCCATACCAGGCGGTGATGCAACCGGTCAGGATGCTCTCGATGCTGCAGCTGTATAACTTTTTGAAGATCTGGGGACCCATGCCAAATCGTTTCAGTCTCCTGAGGGGGAAAAGGTGTTGTTGTGCCCTCTTCATGACTGTCTTGGTGTGTTCGGACCATGATAGTTTGTGGGTGATGTGGACACCAAGGAACTTGGAACTCTCGACCTGCTCCATTTCAGCCGTGTCGATGTAAATGGAGTCCTTTTCGGCGATCATCTCCTTTGTCTTGCTCACATTGAGGGAGAAGTTGTTGGACTGGCACCACACTGACAGAACTTTGACCTCCTCCCTATAGGCTGTCTCATCGATGTCGGGGATCAGGCCTACCACTGTTGTGTTATCAACAAACTTAATGATGGTGTTGGAGTCGTGCTTGGCCACGCAGTCGTGGGTTTAACAGGGAGTAAAGAAGGGGACTAAGCATGCACCCCTGAGGGGAACCGGTGTTGAGGATCAGCATGGCAGATGTGTTGTTGCCTACTCTTACCACCTGGGGGCGGCCCGTCAGGAAGTTCAGGATCCAGTTGCAGAGGGAGGTGTTTAGTCTCAGGGTTTTTAGCTTAGTGATGAGCTTTGTGGGCACTATGGTGTTGAATGCTGAGCTGTAGTCAAAGAAAAGCATTCTCACATAGGTGTTCCTTTTGTCTAGGTGGGAAATGGCCTCATGGAGTGCGATTGAGATTGCTGTGGATCTGTTGGGGCGTTGTCATGGAAAATTCTAATCAATTGAGAGAGACTTTGCCATTTATTCAAACAATTATCTTTATTCAATATCGATTAATTATTGCAATAACGAGGCTGATCAACCCCACACCCTTGAGTGTTGGACTGCATAATATAACCTTTACACAAATGCAGAGTACTATATATAGCTGACACTAAAAATGCTTAGTCATGGTTGGTTCCACCCCTCCCATGCATATCGGGGCATCATACGCCACTCTGGGTTCATTCTGTCGTTATCTGCATGGGGCTGTTGTCTTAACCCCACCCTGGCTTAGTTTCCCAGATGTAACGGATGATTTTGAGACAATGAAGGATTGTTCTACTCCTAAGCTATCCCTAGTAAAACACATTCGTATCTATGTGGTGCAGTCTCTTTAACTCATTTGTCAGCTCAAGCCATCTCTGGTGACCATACACCAAGATTAGCTGCAGGGAACTAGAGTGGAGACCATAAAAACACAGACACAAGGACAGAAATGTCTTATTATTAGTTAAATAATACTTGTTAACCATTCATATCAAATAAATCAGGTAAATGCGTAATTTTTCTCTCACAGCGGTATGCAAATGGAATGGGTAGAGGGTTTTCGCGATGATGGTGTTGATGTGAGCCATGACCAGCCTTTTAAAGCACTTCATGGCTACCGACGTGAGTGCTACGGGGCGGTAGTCATTTAGGTAGTTTAACGTCGCATTCTTGGGCACAGGGACTATGGTGGTCTGCTTGGAACATGTAGGTATTACAGACTTTGTCAGGGAGAGGTTGAAAATGTTAGTGAAGACACTTGCCAGTTGGTCAGCGCATGCTTTGAGTACACGCCCTGGTTAACGGTCTGGTCCCGTGGCCTTGTGAATGTTGACCTGTTTAAAGGTCTTGCTCACATCAGCTACGGAGAGCGTGATCACACAGTCGTCTGGAACAGCTGGTGCTCTCATGCATGCTTCAGTGTTGCTTGCCTCGAAGCAAGCATAAAAGGCATTTACAGTTGAAGTCGGATGTTTACATACACCTTTGCCAAATACATTTAAACTCAGGTTTTAACAATTCCTGACATTTAATCCTAGTAAAAATTCCCTGTCTTAGATCAGTTAGGATCACCACTTTATTTTAAAAATGTGAAATGTCAGAATAATAGTAGAGACAATGATTTATTTCAGCTTTGATTTCTTTCATCACATTCCCACTGGGTCAGAAGTGTACATACACTCAATTAGTATTTGATAGCATTGCCTTTAAATTGTTGAATATGGGTCAAACGTTTTGGGTAGACTTCCACAAGCTTCCCACAATAAGTTCGGTGAATTTTGACCCATTCCTCCTGACAGACCTGGTGTAACTAAATCAGGTTTGTAGGCCTCCTTGCTCGCACACGCTTTTTCAGCTCTGCCCACAAATTTTCTATGGGATTGAGGTCAGGACTTTGTGATGGCCACTCCAATACCTTGACTTTGTTGGCCTTAAGCCATTTTGCCACAACTTTGGAAGTATGCTTGGGGTCATTGTCCATTTGGAAGACCTATGACATATGTTTATGGGGTGTTTACCATTTGTGACCAAGCTTTAACTTTCTGACTGATGTCTTGAGATGTTGCTTCAATATATCCACATAATATCCACATAATTGTGATGCCATCTATTTTGTGAACTGCACCATTCCCTCCTGCAGCAACGCACCCCCACAACATGATGCTGCCACCCCTGTGCTTCTCAGTTGGGATGGTGTTCTTCAGCTTGCTATCTTCCCCCTTTTTCCTCCAAACATAACAATGGTCATTATGGCCAAACAGTTCTATTTTGGTTTCATCAAACCAGAAGACATTTCTCCAATGTGCAGTTGCAAACCGTAGTCTGGGTTTTGGATCAGTGGCTTCTTCCTTGCTGAGCGGCCTTTCGGGTTATGTTGAAATAGGACTCCTTTTACTGTGGATATAGATACTTTTGTACCTGTTTCCTCCAGCATCTTCACAAGGTCCTTTGTCGTTGTTCTGGGATTGATTTGCACCTTTCGCACCAAAGTACGTTCATCTCTAGGAGACAGTACAAATCTCCTTCCTGAGCGGTATGACGGCTGCGTAGTCCTATGGTGTTTATACTTGCGTGGTATTGTTTGTACAGATGAACCAGACTTGTGGATTGATTTCCTTCGATTTTCTCATGATGTCAAGTAAAGAGGCACTGCGTTTGAAGGTAGGCCTTGAAATACATCCACAGGTTCACCTCCAATTGTCACGCCCTGACCTTAGTTATCTTTGTTTTCTTTATTATTTTGGTTAGGTCAGGGTGTGACATGGGGGATGTATGTTTTTGTCTTGTCTAGGGGTTTTGTATGTTTATGGGGTGTTTACTAGTCTAGGTGTTTGTATGTCTATGGTTGCCTAGATTGGTTCTCAATTAGAGGCAGCTGTTTATCATTGTCTCTGATTGGGAACCATATTTAGGCAGCCATATTCCGTTGGGTATTTCGTGGGTTATTGTCTATATGTAAGTTGCCTGTGTCTGCACTTCTTTAATATATAGCTTCACATTTGTTTGTTGTTTTGCATATTTTGTTTAAGTGTTCTTCGTTTCGTTAAATAAATAGAAGAATGTATTCTTATCACGCTGCGCCTTGGTCGTCTTCTCTTCATCTAAACGACGAACGTGACACCAATTGATTCAAATGATGTCAATTAGCCATGACATAATTTTCTGGAATTTTCCAAGCTGTTTAAAGGCACAGTCAACTTAGTGTATGTAAACTTCTGACCCACTGGAATTGTAATACAGTGAATTCTAAGTGAAATAATCTGTCTATAAACAATTGTTGGAAAAATTACTTGTGTCGTGCACAAAGTAGATGTCCTAACCGACTTGCCAAAACTGTAGTGTGTGAACAAGACATTTGTGGAGTGGTTGAAAAATTTGTTTTAATGACTCCAACCTAAGTGAATGTAAACTTCCGACTTCAACTGTAGCTCGTCTGGTAGGCTAGCATCACTGAGCAGCTCGTGGCTGGGTTTAGCGGGATCCCATAGCGGGATTTCTCATAAGCGTCCGGATTAGTGTCACTCTCCTTGAAAGCGGCAGCTCTAGCCTTTAGTTCGGTGCGCATTTTGCCTGTAGTCCATGGTTTCTGGTTGGGATATGTACGCACGGTCATTGTGGGGACGACGTCCTCAATGCACTTATTGATGAATCCGGTGACGGAGGTGGTATACTCCTCAATGCCATTGGATGAATCCCAGAACATATTCCAGTCTGTGCTAGCAAAACAGTCCTGTGGCGTGGCAACCACGTCATCGAACAACTTCTGTATTGAACGAGTCACTGGTACTTCCTGCTTTAGTTTTTGCTTGTAAGCAGGAATCAGGAAGATAGAGTTATTGTCAGATTTGCCAAATGGAGGGCGAGGGAGAGCTTTGTATGCATCTCTGTGTGTGGAGTAAAGGTGGTCTATAATTATTTTAGCCTCTGGTTGCATGTAGAAATGAGGTAAAACGAGTTTAAGTTTGCCTGCATTAAAGTGCCCGGTCACTAGGAGCGCCGCTTCTGGATGAGCATTTTCTTGTTTGCTTATGGCCTTATACAGCTTGTTGAGTGCAGTCTTAGTGCCAGCATCGGTTTGTGGTGGTATATAGACGGCTACTAATAATATAGATGAGAACTCTCTTGGTAGGTAGTGTGGTCTACAGCTTATCATGAGGTACTCTACCTCAGGTGAGCAATACCTCGAGACTTCTTTAAAATTAAACATCGCACACCAGCAGTTATTGACAAATGGACACACACCTCCGCCCCTCGTCTTTCCAGACGTAGCTACTCTGTCCTGGCGATACACAGAAAAAACAGCCGTGTCGACGTTCAGTTTTTAATGTCCCGTTGGTAGGATAGTTTCGACCATAGACCATCAAGCTTGTTTTCCAGTGATTGCACATTGGCCAATAGAACCGATGGTAGTGGCGATTTGCTCACTCGCTAATGAATCCTAACAAGGCATCCCAACCATATCCCTCGGTATCTCTACATATTCTTTACGCGAATGACGGGAATTTGGACCTGTTCTCCGGAAAGGAGTATATCCTTCGCGTCACACTCATTAAAGAAAAAAATCTTTGTCCAGTTTGAGGTGAGTAATTGCTGTTCTGAGGTCCAGAAGCTCTTTTTGGTCATAAGAGATGGTAGCAGCAACTTTATGTACATAATACGTTACAAACAATGCGAAAAAACAAACAAAATAGCACAGTTGGTTAGGAGCCCATAAAACAGCAGCCATCCCATCCAGCGCCATTACTATAATTGAGACTCTGCATGTAGAATTCAGCCAAAATATACTTGTGTACAACACAAAACCCCAAATAACGCATGCAGAGCAGAATTAGGACTATACACACTAGTTATCAAAATCCATGCAAGAGCTGTTAAATTCTACAACCACCTAAAAGGATGTGATGCCCACAAATTCCACCACAAAGGCATCACCTACAGAGAGATGAACCTAGAGAAGAGTCCCCTCAGTCAGCTGATTCTGAGGCTCTGTTCACAAACACAAAAAGCCCACAGAGGCCAGGAGAATACAGGAGCTTGCATATTGCACAAGAGACATAGAAGCTTATTATGCATAAACCATCATTAATTAGCTAAATATAAGGCTAATACTGCATTGAATGTATTACCTGAAAGAGGTAGGCTAGGACATCGATATAGGGCTATTCAGTGCATTGCATATAATTTAACAGTTCCATTTCATGCCATGCTGCTCATATAAATAATTTCTCACAGTTATTTGTCCTGGGAAAAGAGAGTGGTTTTAGGCTGTAAATCCCGGTAACCGGTTTCCCACCATTCAACTTTAGTGGAAACTGAGCTGCACTTCCTAACCTCCTGCCAAATGTATGACCATATCACGTTTCAGGTATGACCCAGATGCAGACAGTGTCGAAGTAACAAAAGTGTATTAGTAGTACAGGGGCAGGCAAAACAACAGGGCAGGCAGAGGTCAGTAATCCAGATATGGTTGAAAAGGTCCAGAACGGCAGGCAGTCTCAGGGTCAGAGCAGGCAGGTGTCAATAATCCAGTGTGGTGTGGCAAGTTACAGAACGGCAGGCAGGCTCAGGGTCAGGGCAGGCAGAAAGGTCAAAACCGGGAAAAAATAGAAAACAGGAACTAGAACAGACAGGAGCAAGGGGAAAACCGCTGGTAGGTTTCACAAGATAAAACTAACTGGCAACAGGCAAACAGAGAACACAGGTATAAATACACTGGGGATAATGGGGAAGATTGACGACACCTGGAGGGGGGTGGAGACAAGCACAAACACAGGTGAAACAGATCAGGGTGTGACAGACCACATTAGAGAAACATATTTCCCACAGATCACACAGACTCAAAGATTTTGAAAACAAATCTAACATTGATGAATTGCAATCACAGCAGCAAGATTGGTGGGACATTGCCATGAGAATAGGGCAACCAGTGGAGCACAAACAACATTGGAAATACCACCAATACGTATCTGTTGATTTATCTTTCCTCACTTTTCTTACTACAACAATGTTCACATTGTTAAAACACTGATAAAATAACACTTGAAATGTCTTTTGTATTTTTGAAACCTTATTGAGTGCAATGTTTACTGTTGATTTCTAATAGTCTCCTTTGTGAATGATGTTACATTTGTTTCATCTCACGTTTGCTTTGGCAATGTAAACATATGTTTCCCTTGCCAATAAAGCCCCATTGAATTGAGAGCGAGAGAGAAAGATAGAGGGAACGGAGGGAGGAAGTCATTTCCCCCTAGTCATTCTCTCCTTGGGCTGATCATTCTGTCTCTGTCACAGATATGTCTAAATGCCTTAACACCTCATGATGACGATTCAACCTCCAAGCAACGTTTACAAAACATGTACACAACATATAGGCAATGTAATATCAAATGTCTCTGAAAAGATGCCCAATGACCTTCGATCTCTGTCACAGAAACATCTTAACCCTCAGAATTTCCCAGCAACATTTACACAACACATAGGTAACGTAATACTAAATAGCATAAATGTATCTTGGGGTGTGTATGCAGCTGTATGACTTTGGCTGAGCGTATTAGCCACCCAGGAGTAAAAATGCATGTGCATGGACTGGAGTCTACCCGGTTTCTCGTTTCTGGGGGGAATTGAGTGTGGGGAGCACACACACATAACGCCTCAGTATGCAAAGCCCCAGCACTGGGTTTTGAGAGAGAATGAGAGAGGGAGATAGATAGATTGAAAGAGAGAGAGAGATTGAAAGAGAGAGAGAGAGAGCGAGAGAAGTGCTGCTGTGAATACTCATGTGAGACCGGAGGAGAGCTTTGCTGTGTAACCTCAGGGTGAGGGGCAGCGGTTGGGTTTCCATTCACGCAGGACATACACACATACATACAAACATACAGAGGCAATAACACATGCGCACACACACACACACAGAGGCGATAACACACACACAGGCGATAAGCGACAGCACTGTGGGGAGAGTGCCGTGACCAAAAGTAAAGTTTTAATTCGGTCCTCGGGGAGGCTGCTTACTCATCCTGGTCCCCTGAGGAGTGACTTCCTCTGAAATCTATTCAAATCACATCTCCTCCGCTTTTTATTGCATTTCTCATATCCCCGATCACAAAGTGACAAATCACCACACACTTCAGGGAACTGGATCCGTTTACTCTCCATTTTTGGGATTTGGGCTTCACTATTAAAGTGATTACTGAGAGCGAGAGAGACTGACTGCCTACTGGCTTCAATTATCTATCTAATGACCATTGTGTTGCAGTGAAACATGTAGTGAACCTGTAGCCACTAGACAGGAGAAGCAGGCAGGAAAAGCCTGGCAATTCCACCCATCCTACACACACCCACCCACACACAGACATACCAATACACTCCCACACATGAATGCTCTCCCACTCTTAAACACACACACACACACACACACACACAACCTCATCCACACACAAACGTACACACACATAAAAGCACTCCCACTCTGAAACAAACCAGCACTCTTAAACACACACACACACTCTCGTGCACACACACACAAGCACTCTGACTCGGAATGCGACACTTCCGCCAGTGCTGTGCTCTCCTAATAAAGCTTTGCGATGAGAAGTGCCGGGAGGATAATTAGTTTATGCAGACACATGACGGTGGGACAGGCTGCATTGTTATTATTTCCCCAGCCCCGCCGTTGCCGCGGTGACACTTACAACGCCGCCGCCACCGCCGCCCCGACCGGCAATGCTCCTCAATGGTGGCAGGCAGAGAAGGGGGGGGGGGGGGTATGGACCCGCCAAGCCGGCAAGCCACCGAGCGCCACTTGATATATTCGTAATGTTCCTTAATATTTTCATTTTGATGTAATTTGTGGCCCCGGTTTTTTAAATATCCGCTCTGTAATAATGTTTAATTTCAAGGGTCAGTCTGCCAAGGAGTATATTAAAGCTGATAAAACTCATTTTCCAAAGCCCCAATATCAAGCCCAGATCAGGTTAGGAGGCCAGCCTCTGTGAATATTTCATCTTTTATCATGCCGATAATGGGTAGATGACAGAGGCGCATTATTACAATGAGAGAATTGCCTCATTTTCCACAAGGGGAGGGCTATAGGGAGGGAGGGCTGGCTGCTGAAAGCTTGGCATCCAGGAGTGGGGAGTGTTTGCCTGCCGCTACTCAATAAAAGCAATTCTTCCAAGAGGAGAGGTGAATAAAAGAGAGGAGGAGAGGCGAGGGATAGAGGGAGGTGGAGAGGGAGAGAAAAGCAACTTTCACCAGCCACCACTCTTGATTGCGATGAATAATAAATAGACGGATGGCAGTCGCTGGTCGGAGGGGAGTTGTGGTTTGAGGGTAGGTGATAATCAGTGATTTGCAGGGGGTCCCATTCAGAATTAACCTAGCCTAATTGACCCATTAGAAGAGAACAGAGCTTTGGCTATTGGGAGACGTGAGAGGAGCGGGCTAATATCCACATATTAGCCCCTCATTGGCCATGGAATGAAACCATGGATCTCCAGAACGTAATGACAAGTCGGGCCGACACAGTCTCTGACTGGCCTAATAAATGGACCCAATCAGGGCGGTTCTGGCGACCACCTGTGTCCCGGGTGGGTCAGAGCCATTAGCTCCAGATTAGAGGTTGCTGATGAGACTCCCACCACCCAAATAATGAGTACAATAATAAAACCATCATGGCATATTTATTGCCTGGGAGGGATATGAGAAGTAGAGGAGTCTTTCTGATAAGGTTGGTTATTTTTGAAAGGGATGCTTCGGGATAATTTTTTATTGAATAACCGATGAGTCTCTGAAAATGGCAACTCAGGCCATTGGAGTGCCCAGTTGAACGACTCATAAGTGATCAATTCAGTCCATAACTTCTAACAAATTTTTAAAAATCTATGTGGACATAATATACTGCGTCTTAACCAGAACCACGTGCTACTGAACAATCAAACACGGAATGTTTTATATCAGTATAACGGTCAGTTAGCAATGCCACTAATAGAAAAAAAATCCCAAATCCAACAAAAAAAATAGAAAATTTGCAAAAATCTAAATATTCAAGCAGCAAAAAAATATAATAAGGATTGATCTAACCTGTTCAGTTGTACGTCTGTGTAATAATCCAAAGAAAAATAAACCATAGAGAAAAACCCCAAATATGTAAGTAGGCCTTAGTAACAGCCGTCCACACTTATTGGAAGTCAATAGTCCACAAAGTAAATGTATTTTAAAAATCAAAGCAATATTCCTTACACGTCTTTGAGAAAGCTCTCACATGTATGGTGTGAGAGAACTAGACTTTTAGACTATAAACAGTTTTCTAGTTAACAAACATTTCTGACCACAACATGGCTTCCCTCTAAAAATGGCTTCCCTCTTCCTCAAAACCAGGAAGTGACTATGAGTGTGGCTAGGGAGTGACCGGGACAGAGTCTACAGCCTATCTCAGGGTACCACAGAACCTTGTGGGTTACATCAGTCAGATTTCAAATTATAAATGCATATACAGTTGAAGTCGGAAGTTTACATACACTTAGGTTGGAGTCATTAAAACCCGTTTTTCAACCACTCAACACATTTCTTGTTAACAAACTGTAGTTGTGGCATGTTGGTTAGGACATCTACTTTGTGCATGACACAAGTCATTTTTCCAACAATTGTTTACAGACTTTATTTCACTTATACTTCACAGTATCACAATTCCAGTGGGTCAGAAGTTTACATACACTAAGTTGACTGTGCCTTTAAACAGCTTGGAAAATTCCAGAAAATGATGTCATGGCTTTAGAAGCTTCTGATAGGCTAATTGACATAATTTGAGTCGATTGGAGGTGTACTTGTGGATGTATTTCAAGGCCTACCTTCAAACTCAGTGCCTCTTTGCTTGACATCATGGGAAAATCAAAATAAATCAGCCAAGATCTCAGAAAAAAAATTGTAGACCTCCACAAGTCTGGTTCATCCTTGGGAGCAATTTCCAAACGCCTGATGGTACCACATTCATCTGTACAAACAATAGTACAAACAACAAGTATAAACATCATGGGACCACGCAGCCATCATGCCACTCAGGAAGGAGACGCGTTCTGTCTCCAAGAGATGAATGTGCTTTGGTGCGAAAAATGCAAATCAATCCCAGAACAACAGCAAAGGACCTTGTGCAGATGCTGGAGGAAACAGGTACAAAAGTATCTATATTCACAGTAAAACGAGTCCTATATCGACATAACCTGAAAGGCCCCTCAGCAAGGAAGAAGCCACTGCTCCAAAACTGCCATAAAAAACCCAGACTACGGTTTGCAACTACACATGGGGACAAAGATCAATCAATCAATCAAATGTATTTATATCAGCTGATGTCACAAAGTGCTGTACGGAAACCCAGCCTAAAACCCCAAACAGCAAGCAATACAGGTGTAGAAGCACGGTGGCTAGGAAAAACTCCCTAGAAAGGCCAGAACCTAGGAAGAAACCTAGAGAGGAACCAGGCTATGAGGGGTGGCCAGTCCTCTTCTGGCTGTGCCGGGTGGAGATTATAACAGAACATGGACAAGATGTTCAAATGTTCATAGATGACCAGCAGGGTCAAATAATAATAATCACAGTGGTTGTCGAGGGTGCAACAGGTCAGCGCCTCAGGAGTAAATGTCAGTTGGCTTTTCATAGCCGATCATTCAGAGTGTCTCTACCGCTCCTGCTGTCTCTAGAGAGTTGCAAGCAGCAGGTCTGGGACAGGTAGCACGTCCGGTGAACAGGTCAGGGTTCCATAGCCGAAGGCAGAACAGTTGAAACTGTAGCAGCAGCACGACCAGGTGGACTGGGAACAGCAAGGAGTCATCAGGCCAGGTAGTCCTGAGGCATGGTCCTAGGGCTCAGGTCCTCCAAGAAAGAAATAGAGAAAAAGAAAGAGAGCATACTTAAATTCACACATGACACTGTATAAGACAGGAGAAATACTCCAGATAACAGACTGACCCTAGCCCCCCGACACATAAACTACTGCAGCATAAATACTGGAGGCTGAGACAGGAGGGCCAAACAGGCAGAATATAACCCCACCCACTTTGCCAAAGCACAGCCCCCACACCACTAGAGGGATATCTTCAACCACCAACTTACCATCCTGAGACAAGGCTGAGTATAGCCCATGAAGATCTCCCCCATGGCACACCACAAGAGGGGACGCCAACCCGAACAGGAAGATCATGTCAGTAACTGAACCCACTCAAGTGACACACCCCTCCTATGGACGGCATGAAGGAGCACCAGTAAGCTAGTGACTCAGCCCCTGTAATAGGGTTAGAGGCAGAAAATCCCAGTGGAGAGAGGGGAACTGGCCAGGCAGAGACAGCAAAGGTGATTCATTGCTCCAGTGCCTTTCCGTTCACCTTCACACTCCTGGGTCTGACTAAGACATCCTAACTGACCTAAGACAGGGAATTTTTACAAGGATTAAATGTCAGGAATTGTGAAAAACTGAGTTTAAATGTATTTGGCAAAGGTGTATGTAAACTTCCGACTTCAACTGTACCATGAAACAGGATTGGCCATGAAGAAAGACCCGGTAATGAAGTTCTGTGCAATAAACTGTGAGGTCCTTAAGATCCCTGGTGGGCCTGTTCTTCAGAAAACAGAATTGCTCAAAAGGGAGAGCACTGTATGGATGCATGCCATTACATACTCATATATACACAAAAGTATGTGGACACCTCTTCAAATTAGTGGATTCGGCTACTTCAGCCACATCGGTTGCTGACGTGTATAAAATCGAGCACACAGCCATGGAATCTCCAAAGACAAACATTGGCAGTGGAATGGCCTTACTAAAGAACTTAGTGACTTTTAATGTGGCACCGTCATAGAATGCCACCTTTCCAAGAAGTCAGTTTGTCACATTTCTGCCTTGCTAGAGCTTCCCCGGTTAACTGTAAGTACTGTTATTGTGAAGTGGATACGTCTAGGAGCAACAACGGCTCAGCCGCGAAGTGGTAGACCATACAAGCTCATAGAACAGAACCGCTGAGTTGCAACACTCACTCCAGAGTTCCAAACTGTATGGTGAAGCAACGTCAGCACAAGAACTGTTCGTCAGGAGCATAATGAAATGGGTTTCCATGGCCGAGCAGCCGCACACAAGCCTAAGATCACCATGCGCAATGCCAAGCGTCGGCTGGAGTGGTGTAAAGCTCGCCACTATTGGACTCTGGTGCAGTGGAAACGCGTTCTCTGGAGTGATGAATCACGCTTCACCATCTGGCAGTCCAACTGACGAATCTGGGTTTGACGGATGCCACGAGAACAATACCTGCTCCAATGCATAGCGCCAATGGTCTGGGGCTGTTTTTCATGGTTCGTGCTAGGCCTCTTAGTTCCCGTGAAGGGAAATATTCATGCTACAGCATACAATGCCTTTCTAGACAATTCTGTGCTTCCAACTTTGTGGCAAAAGTTTGGGGAAGGCCCTTTCCTGTTTCAGCATGACAATGCCCCAGAGTACAAAGCGAGGTCTATACAGAAATGGTGTCGAGATCAGTGTGGAAGAACGTGACTGGCCTGCACAGAGCCCTGTCCTCAACCCCATCGAACACCTTTGGGATGAATTGGAACGCTGACTGGAAGCTGTTATAGCAGCAAAGGGGGGACCAACTCCATATTAATACCAATGATTTTGGATGAGATGTTCGACGAGCAGGTATCCACATACTTTTGATGATGTAGTGTACATTTTATCTCTCATCTCGGTATCCTACTTTTCTAATGCAGAGCAGAAATCAGTATACTAGTGTAATGGAGTCAGGGAACTCCATCAGCCACCTCCTGTGCTCAAGCAAATATTAGAGCAGCATCAGAGACGGTGTGAAACCTCCTCTGCTCCTCTGGGGCCACTAAGATCATACTCATTTACCAAAGGAGGGAGAAGGGTAGGACAGAGAGGACTGTACACATATGAAAGAGATAATACTGATGTGTATGGTGTACAGTAACTCACAGTACTCAAGACAGTATTCCCAATAATAACAACACACACAGGTTGCCTGCTTGAAAAAGGTCAAAGGACAGACTTCTGATTTATTGCCTAAGAATCCACAGTTTGGACCTTGCTAACTTTACAATCACATACATTTTCTAAAATGCACATAAAACTTTTGATAGCATGGCAATGCTACTGAAATAATAACCGATCCCCCCCCCCCCCCCCCCCCCCCCAACAACAGAGGTCACCATGGACGTGCCACTTCAAAAAAAGACTCTGAGTGCTAACAAACGCAGAAAGGTGGGGCTGGGAGGAGGCCCTCTTCTGTCTCTGTCCACCCTTAAATATCTGCCATGGGGCTGGGGGTTACCAGACTGGGGCACCTCAGGGAGTTTTGGGGGAAGCATGCACCATGTCTCCTGCTACTGTTGTTCCCTCATTTGATTTGAATGAATAATGCATAGTTAGGGGAGACTGGAGGGGGGGGCAGCCTTAAAGGAGCCCTGCCACAGTGGAAGTCATTGCCGAGCACACACACACACGAGAGAGCGAGAGAGAGAGAGAGAGAGAGAGAACTGGCAAACATTCCAGGCGTGCCACTCATTTTAGCATTTTAGCATTAGATGTTTTGTTGTTTCTGTTTTTATATGTTCATTTATCTGTTCATGTACAATAAAAATTGTTCAACATTAACTGGATCACTTTACTTGTTTGTTTCTTTTTGTTGTGGAGGTTGGAAGAGTGTGTTCATCTTAGTAAACATAAGCTATATTAGATTACTAGGGTAAAGACTGTGGATACAGGACCCCGTAGGAGTGATAAATCAGATACAATAGTTGGTCTTCTGCGTTAAGGAGTTTCAGACATTACAGAGAGAGACACAAACACACACACACACACACACCCACACACAGAGAGAGAGACAGATACACCTCACACACCCAAACACGTCACACTGTTTCATTTAACCTTTACTTAACTAGGCAAGTCAGTTAAGAAGAAATTCTTATTTACAATGACGGCCTAGGAACAGTGGGTTAACTGCCTTGCTCAGGGGCAGAACGACAGATTTTTACCTTGTCAGCTCGGGGATTCAATCTAGCAACCTTTCGGTTATTGGCCCAACGCCAACAGGCTACCTGCCGCCCCTCTCAATCTCAAGCATACGCATGCAACTGCGTCCAGCCACAATTTCCCTGTTCATATGCAGAGGTGGGCGGTAGATCAGGCAGAAAATTCAAGAGTGACTTCGCAATTGGACGTCTATCCATGTCCTGAGGACATCGGGGAATGCTTTCAAAACCTGCCACTAGGGGCAACAGTGAGCTCTATAACCATCAAGATGGGTGTAATCCCCAACCACCGCTGGCCCACCATAATCCCATGACACTGGACCAGACAGTTGCGTGTTCAATCCCAGTGGTGGACACATGTTTTAACCCTACCCCAAGCCTTAATCTTTACCTTAACCATTTGGAATGAGTGCCTGAACTTTATGTTTTAACCTATCTATCCAAAACCTCAACCTTCTAGATTTTACGTTTGGAGCAACATCAAAATTTGATGTATGGAGAAACGCTATGATCCTGAGCAGAAATGAGTCAACCCAGAGTGTCAAAAATACTTCTAATTATTCAGTGAGACAGTGAGAGCTTGTTGGGTATATAGGTAGGTAGGTGTGGGCAAGGAAGAGGCATAGGATAATGAGCGTGTAAAGCTTTCTGTCTGTCTGTCTGTCTGTCTGTCCGTCCGTGACCATATGAAGCCAGTTTACTATAATTGTGCAAATAACTCACTAATTAGCAAGGAATATGCAACAAATGTGCACACGTGGCTACACTGGTTATAACTGGTTATTACTAGGTATGAGCGTATACAAAATCCAAATTACAATTGATTTAGTTGCAGTCAAATCACCTTTTATAAAAGTCTGTCAGTGGTATGAATACTTGGTAGAACTGTAATACAGAAACCAGCTATTCTCTGAATGTACAATTCATATGGTCTGTCCGTCCGTCTGTCCGGCTTTGTGGGTTGGTTCTTCTATCCTTGAGGGGACCTAAAATCCCCAAAAGTCCCCACAATGATAGTAAATAAAGGAAAATTCTCCCTCGTGGTGACATTTCCCATGTCCCCATGAGGACAAATACTATTTTAAGTTTAGGTTTACAATTAGGGTTACATTTAGGTATAGAATTAGGGTTAGGATAAGAAGTTAGGTTTAGGGTTAGGAATTAGTTTATGGTTTAGGTTAGGGTTACAGATTAAGGTCAAGGTTAGGGTTATGGTAATGGAAAATATGATTTTTTTATGGAAATTAATTCTGGGTCCCCACGAGGATAGAAGAACAAAACATGTTAGTGTGTGTGTATGTGTTCATTTTTGTTTCACTATGTGTGCGTCTCTGTGTGTGTAGCAACACCTCGGCTTGGACCGAGGAGAGTAGCGGCCTAGCAAGGTGTTATCCCTCATTCTGATTCCGTATTACGGCATGACGGATGGGCCCCTGCGGGCTGGCGAGTGTCACACCAGCCCTTATTACCACCGCTCTTAAGTGGGAGTTGATTTAGCTTAAATAGGTTGTTTCATAAGGAGAAGACACCGCCGCTGTCACCGGTGCTCTGTTCCCCGCGCACTGCCAGCCGCCACCTTAATTGAATAATCCCGCCTCTAGATACATATTATGGTGCTTAGCAACATACCCTGCCCCAATAATTGCTTATACAACCAGGCTAATTCTGCACCCCCCCCCCCCTCCCTTTTCTCCCTCGTCTCCCCCAATAGGTGATATTTCAAGTTGCTAAACCAACAGTGCTACAGAGAAGAGAAGAAAGGATTCTATGGTTAGTCAGGTCTGCTCAGTAGGCTGTGTCAGGTGTAGGCTCTTTAATTTGGTATATAAAATGTATCTCATATTGTATATGACCAGGTGGATTGCTGAAGATTTACTTCGAAATTGGACGTCTGTCTATGTCCTGAGGATGTCAGGTAATGCCTTCAAAACCGGCCACTAGGGGCAACAGTGAGCGCTATTACCATCAAGTTGGGCCTACTTAGTAGCCTTGGGTTTTGCTAGAGAGTAATCCCATGACTAATCCTATGACTCCGGATCAGAAGGTTGAATGTTTCAGCCCAGTGGTGGACACTCAGTTTTAAAGGTTTTTGTTTTAATTGTTTTAACCCTATCCCAGAATTGTACCCTTAATTTAACCATTCGGAATGAACGCCTGATGAATGGCTAAATGTTTTAACCCTTAACTTCGAAATTTGACATTTGGATAAACAGAACGATGCCGATTAGGGGGAGCAACCCAGGCTGTCAAAACACTTTGAAATTTGACGTTTGGAGTAACTTTGAAATTCAATGTTTGGAGAAAATAACAAAAAAACATCAAATTGTACAGTGAGATTGTGAGAGCTTGTTGATATAACATATTAAAGGTGCAAAGAAACACCAGCCTCCACGCTATAACAGCCTCCACTCCTCTGGGAAGGCTTTCCACTAGATGTTGGAACATTGCTGCAGGGACTTGTGTCAATTCAGCCAGAAGAACATTAGCGAGGTCGGGCACTGATGTTGGGCGATTAGGCCTGGCTTGCAGTCGGCATTCCAATTCATCCCAAAGGTGTTCGATCGGGTTGAGGCCAGGGCTCTGTGCAGGCCAGTCAAATTCTTCCACACCGATTTCGACAAACCATTTCTGTATGGACCTCACTTTGTTGCATGGGGCATTGTCATGCTGAAACAGGAAAGGGCCTTCCCCAAACTGTTGCCACAACGTTGGAAGCATAGAATTATCTATAATGTCATTATATGCTGTGGCGTTAAGATATCCCTTCACTGGAACTAAGGGGCCTAGCCCGAACCATGAAAAACAGCTCCAGACCATTGTTCCTCCTCCACCAAACTTTACAGTTGCCACTATGTATTCGGGCAGGCAGAGTTCTCCTGGCATCCGCCAAACCCAGATTCGTCCATCAGACTGCCAGATGGTGAAGCGGGATTCATCACTCCAGAGAACGCGTTTCCACTGCACCAGAGTCCAATGACTGCGAGCTTTACAGCACTCCAGCCGACGCTTGGCATGGCTCATGGTGATCTTAGGCTTGTGTGCGGCTGCTCGGCCATGGAAACCCATTTCATGAAGCTCCCAACAAACAGTTCTTGTGCTGACGTTGCTTCCAGAGGCAGTTTGGAGTGTTGCAATGGAGGACACTTTGCGCTTCAGCACTCGGCAGTCCTGTTCTGTAAGCTTGTGTGGCCTACCACTTCACTGGTTGCTCCTAGATGTTTCCGCTTCACAATAACAGCACTTAAAGTTGACCGGGACAGCGCTAGCAGGGCAGACATTTGACGAACTGCCTTGTTGGAAAGGTGGCATCCTATAACGGTGCCACATTGAAAGTCACTGAGCTCTTCAGTAAGGCCATTCTACTGCCAATGTTTGTCTTCGGAGATTGCATGGCTGTGTGCTTGATTTTATACAACTGTCAGCAACAGGTGTGGCTGAAATAGCCGTATCCACTCATTTGAAGGTGTGTACACCTACTTTTGTATGTATAGTGTATCTCAGATGAATAGGCCTGTATGTATATTCCAATATTTCCTGTATGGTCTTTCAATTGAATTTGGATGAGATAGGAGGTTAGGATAAGGTCAACGGAACCGAGGTAGCTCTGATCCATTTCCCTGTGTGTTGTTGGCTTGAATAGATTATTTTGTGACGCAATAGTGCGATGGAATCCAACCCGTGTGCATTATGCTGTCCTACTGAGGTTTGGAGTGGCTGTCAACCCACTCAGAGTGTACTACACTGTGTGGAAGGCTGCCAACCACAACACTCTGCTCAGCCAATGGTCAGTAAAATCACTCATCCCTCTCCGGTGTGTAAAAGCAGCCATTTGTCATTAGCCCCCCCCACTCACACACATGCAGATTGTGCGTACACACACACACAGATACACACGTACACATGCATATACACACTCACACATGCATATACACACTCACACATACACATTAATCCACACACACACACATATTTATACCCCCCCCCCCCCCACACACACACACACACACCCCCCACCCACCCCTCTCGGTGCATTTCAGTGCCACCCCACGCACCATGCGGCGCCCCACTCTGTGTGCCTGCAGTGCCCTCTGGTTGTGGGTGATTGATGAGCGCGATGGCAAGGCAGATCATTTGGGTGGCCCATCTACAGAGGACGTAAATCACAGCAGCCTCGTTAATGATTCTTCTCACTCTGGCAGGATCGGCTAGAGCCCATCGAGTCGTGTATGGGGGGGACAAAAAAAAACATCAATAAGTCCCAAAACTATTTCATCTCACCACTCTTTCAAGACATTGACACTCGGTTAGTCAAGGATTTCTCAGAAGGAAAGTGAAGTCAGTGAAAAGTCATGGCCATCATTGCATCACATGTCCAAGGATGACATGTCTGGTCGTGTATAAGCATTTGGTATTTGCAAACAACAAACTCCAGACATTTGGCATTTGTATAACCTGGCTCCAGATCTGTTTGTGCGATCCTGCTAACTCCTATGGTCATTGTCAAGCACAACAAATGGCAAGACAGCACAAACAGATGTGGGACCAGTCTAATTTTGGATGCTCCACATTGTGTTTAAGGGATTTCAAACCAACAAGACATTCATTAAACATCAATTACAGCACCCTTACAGCACCCTAACAATATTGGTCATATTAAGATCGAGGAGGATGGAACATTGTTAAATCTAACATTAAACGACAGAACCCAGGGGCACCAACACACCCCTCACTCAAACGACAGGTCTGCTGTCCAGTATCCATGGCCACACTGGCTAGCACTAGGCTGCTGTATCTCTATACCAGTGTTGTTTATGCCATGGTTCTCTGGTTTGCTGGATAACACATTAGCACAGTACCAGTAACTGTTGCGAGAGGCTAGGTGATGAATGGCCATGGCATGAGTGAGGACCTCTAGCCCCCCTCAGGCGTCTGTGGGTGACCCATTACAACTTTTCATTAAAACGTCTGCCCGACGACCGGCCTTTATTTGACCATAATTTATGATGCCATTATGGGCTAATTAGTGCCACAATCCCTGTGCCCCGTTCAGCTCAGCACAGCGCGCGGTTAGCGCTCTTGGCTCTTAGGCACAGGCACACGGCTACCTTTCTACTTCTAAAGCTAGTAGCAAAGACTATATTATCAGTCATGCTACATTGTAAATCATAGACAGGGTTAGACAGTTGAACTCAGCTCATTATGTATTCATAAGTGATATTCTTCAATTATCAATGGGTATATATCATTCATTTCAATTATCAAAAGCTGCTGCAAGTATCACAGAGCTGGCCTTTAAAAGTTGCTGCCTTATATCCTCAAAAGGAACAACTGAGAGACCACTAGAAAGTGACTTCCTCTATCAGAATTTGAACACGCTAGAAGGAAAACCAGCCTCAGAATGTCATATTTTTTGTTTCACCTTCATTTATTTACAGTACACACATTTTATTTTATCAAATCTATTTGTCAAACAATAGCAGGTCCGAGAAAGCAGCAGAGACATATGAGAGACTGGTTCTATAGACTGCAGCACTCGACATCTCCTCTATCTACATTAAGTGAGCTAGAGCAGTGGGGCAGGACTAAAGATGACCGTCCTCTCCTCTCCAGCTTATCTATAAGAAGAGGAGATCTCATCAAAGCCGGAGCACCCAGGCGTGAAAGTCAATCCACTGCACGCTTGTGTTTATTTATTCATTAGTGACACGAAGCTTAGCAAAGAAGAGAGAAAAATATAAAGTTCCATTCAAATAAGCATGCGGTCCCTGGAGCAGGGAGTGGGAGTGAGGGTGCTGGAGGGAGGGAGGGATGGGATGACTTCTTTTAATTTGGGACCCCTCGGGGGAAATCGTGCTTGTGCACACGCAATTACGACAGTCATCAGTGAAGCATGCACGTGAAGAAGAGGGGCAGTGTGCGGAAGAAAATGTCAGGATAGAGACAGAGAGAGGAGATTATTTGAAGTATTGTCATTTCAAGTCTTATCCTAGCCCCACTCCCTCGACACACACACACACACACCCTCTCTCTCTCTCTGGCTCATTTTGGGAATGATAAAAGTAAGCAATGCATAGGTAATCTATTACTGTTAACTGACAGTTTGGTGGTAGGGGGAGGGGCAGGATCATCATCACTGGCCAATTATCATCTTATTATGGGAGCTACGTAGCCCCATATTAGGGTCAATGCCCTTCATTTCAGTGAAAAAAATTATTGTTAACCTCCGTAATAGTGATACACAGAAACCATTTAACTCACCCCAGGGGGATACCTTGGGCTAATCAATGGCCACTTTGACGGACAAAATGGCCGCCTTTCAAACAATCGCAATCTGACGCTTTAAACAGTCACATTGCGTCGTCGCTCCAGTAAGGTTGGAGAGATAAATAAACAGAACAAAGCATGCCAAATGAACTTGTGCATATCATTAGCCACGTGACTGAGATATGAGACAAACAAAGAGATTCACATTTTCATATTTTGACTGTAAAGCACTATTAGCATGTCTCAAAATACTATAGAAGCTAACCGTGAACGCTGCTTTGGTGGTTTTGGCTGCATATTTTGAGAAGTTGATTGTTTTAGAGAGCATTGTGGCATAAATTGGAAAACAAAAATACTCTGGAAATATTTTGTTCAGCCACAGTATCAGTAGTGGCACATCGGGAACCACAACCTCCCCAAATCTTATTCCGCAATAACCTTTTTCTTTGAGTCAGGTCAAACCAAATGAATTTAACTAGATGATATAACCATAGATCTTATATGGATGACTCTCCTAAGTCAACCTGGGGTTTTTGATTTTAAGAAAATCATAATTCTTGAGTTTCAATTTCATTCCCCAAATCGGTTTTTCACAAATTCCCCTCCGGCCATATCGCACCTGCCTAAGTCATCTTTATTGCGGTGGTTCTCCGGTGGCCCCTCTGCATGGTAAAGTGGGACCTCTAGGCCCTGTATCGCCTCCGGCTCATATTGAGAGAGACACCAAAGTGAAGATACTCTCAACAGCCCATCTCAGTGAGCCGATCCACTAAGTGACTTACCTGTCTTAGAGGCTAGCTTAGATAGAATGAAGGACTCCCATGTCAGTTATATTAACCCTCCTCTACACCCCAAACTCCTCCACCCTTCCAAAACCTCTCACCCACTCCCCTTACATTCTACAAAAAAAATCCCCTCTTTCTTTTTCTCTCGCCCCCAAGTAATTCTCCCTATCATACCCCCCAGCTAAATCATCTCCGCTTTGCATAATGCACTATTTAAACTGATAGTGGCGACATGAGCGGTGGAGAGCACTCAGAGGAAGATGGGATGATGGAGACAAAGAGAGGAAGTGATGGGGTTTTATTCTCTTCCCGGTCCTTCCTAAGAGCAGCCCGGGGACGTGAACCTGAAGCGCTGACCTCTGTGACAGTTATTATCCGCAAGGTCACAGACCGGACCCCTGTCCCACGAGCAGGACACAAACCCTCCTAATGTAGTCCCCCACTGGGCCTGCCCCCCCCCGTCTCCCCCTCGTCTACTCTCAGCACCAGCCCCTCCCTCCTCTCACTGTTGTTCCTACATGGAGATATAGAGGCGTAGCAGAGAGACAGGGAGCTATACGGGTACGTGACATCATTCTGATGTGGCTGTCAGAGAAAGCGAGAGAATCTCTCCCGGTCTTTCTCATCATAGATTTATACTGCTGTGGTTTGCCTGAGTAGTGGTGGTTCCATCCTAGGATAATGTCTGCACTAAGGGCTCAATAAATGTGTTGCTGTCGTTATAAATGATGAAGACTGTGTTACATTGAATTGTGATTACTGTATCTCTATACACAGTGTACAAAACGTTAAGAGCACCTTCCTAACATTGAACCCCGCCCCCCAACCCCCCCTTTTCCCTCAGAACAGCCTCAATTCGTCAGAGCATGGACTATGCAATGAGTCAAAAACGTTCCACTGGGATGCTGGGCCATGTAGACTCCAATGCTCCCACAGTTGTGTCAAGTTGGCTGGATGTGGTGGACCATTCTTGATACACACTGGAAACTGTTGAGTATGAAAAACTCAAACCGGTGTACCTGGCACCTACTACCATACCCCATTCAAAGGCACTTAAATTGTTTGTCTTGCCCATTCACCCTCTGAATGGCACACACACAATCCATGTCTCAATTGTCTCAAGGCTTAAAAATCCTTCTTGAACCGGTCTCATTCCCTTCATCTACACCAGTGGTCACCAAACTGGTCGATCTTAAAGGTATTCCTATTCGATCACCAAACATTTCTGCGGAAAAGCCAACGATAAAGGCTTTACGCTCTTTTTTTGTGTGTGTGTTTAATTTTTTCTCCAGCACTGTCAACAGTTTTTTATTACCCCCCTTTTTCTCCTCAATTTCGATCTTGTCTCATCGCTGCACCTTCCCAACGGGCGAGGCGGAGGTGGAGTCATGCATCCTCTGAAACATGACCCGCCTAACCGCGATCCTTAACACCCGCCAGCCGCACCAATGTGTCGGAGGAAACACCGCTCAACTGGCAACCGGGGTCAGCCTACAGGCACCCGGCCCGCCACGAGTCACGGCTAGGGTGCGATGAGCCAAGTAAATCCCCCCCGGCAAAACCCTCCCCTAACCCGGACGACTCTGGGCCAATTGTGCGTCGTCCTACGGGACTCCCGTCCACGGCCGTTTGTGGCACAGCCTGAGAATGAACCCGGGTCTGTAGTAAACGCCTCTAGCACTGCGATGCAGTGCCTTAGCCCGCTGTACCACTCGGGAGATCCCAATCAACACGGTTTTAAAAACAGAAACTTTACTTCTCCCTACATCCACTCACGCTGCAGCTGAAATGAATGAGGAGCCAAGTGTATCAATAGGCCTGCGTTTTATTATCAGCAGCTCGTCTATTTTAATATGAGGATGTGGTGCGACTGGAGTTTGGCCATCAGGCGGAGGACGGTGTCCCCTCTCTCTGGTCAGTCTCACTGGAGAAAAGCAGGGACCGTGAGAGGCGGACCCTCTGCTGCGCTCTCCCTCCCTCCGCTCAGACTAATGCTGTGTTCAAAAACAACTGGGAACTTGGAATTCTCTGACTTCAGTGCGTTCAAGACAACTGGGAACTCAGGGAGAAAAAAACGACAGTTATTCGGGAAATCAAAGTTGGAATTCCAAGTCGTAAACTCTGGCATCTTTGTAGAGCTCCGACCCGAAGATCACGGATATCATGATTTGACCTCGTTTTTTTCCGCATTCTCAGGTTTCTTAAACACCATGACAATCAGATGCAGGCACCATCAGTCCAGTAAAATAAAATGCTAATTATTTCAATTTATGCTCAGCTGTGCCTCAAGTGCTACACGAACTGATCTGTTTTGTGATATGTTTCTAGACGCACAATATTGGTGGGCCAAGAATATCGCCAATATGCTGTGAAAATGTATCAGGCCTACTGCACAAACCTCATCCCTACACAACATTTTTAAATCATGTTTTTTTTTTTTTTTTTTATCTAAGCGGTAGACCTCGTCTTGCATTTTGACTGTGAAAGTGATCTTTAAAAGGAGCATAGCCTGACTAGATGAAAGCTATGTTCATAATGTTTTGTACACTCAGTGTATTTTACTATATTTGTCCACTATATATTTCACGACATGTATGCAATACAATATACAAGAACATATTTTTTTTTACACCACTTAAATTCAACTAATTCGAATTCAGCTAATTATCTAAGCGTGTGATGCCCTACTCTGAGAGGAGAAACAAAAGAGGAAAACAGTAAAGACAACTTTATATTCCAATCGAGAAGTGTGGGCAGAGACACACAACACAACCTCATGAATTCAAATGGCGGCTGCCCCAGAACGCCAATGTCGTCTCTCCTCCCTCTCCTTCCTGCTGCTACCAATTTTTATTTTCCATATAGGTCCTTAAATGGCAAATGTAACTCATTGCGTGCCCTTATTTCGCTCCCAGCTCCCCCCTGGAGACCGAGGCGGTCAAAAGTCAAGGAAATTCAGATTCCGCTCCAAACAAACCAAACAACTCAACCATTCTATAGGCAACTGGGCAAACTCCGGACCCCCTCCCGAACAGATTCCATACTATTCTAAATGGTAATTAGTAGTTTTTAGGACTTGACTGCCACAATGCAAAATAAAAAGAGAGAGATAAAGAGAAGGGAAGGAATGAGAAAGAAACAAAGACAGAAACAGAGAGAGTAAGAGGAAGGAAAGGAAGAGACTGAAAGACGATAAGAGAAAAAAAGAGAGAAAGAGTGAGAAAGAGTGAGAAAAAAACTGAAGATATGTAAATAGGGAGTCAGAGTTCAGGAGGAAACGGTCTAAATAATGTGGGGCCCTGACCGGAGGGCTGGGTGTTTGGGGGCCGAGGGGCCAGTGGCCATCTCTCAGTGGTTATTATTATGTTTGGGAGAGGTCATCAGTGTGTGGGGAAAGAGGGCTCTCTCTCGGAGGCAGCCCGGGGAATGAGGAGAGTTGAGGGCCAGCGGAGGGCACGGTCAGGGTCACTGGCTGTCGTTAGCGATGCAACGATGCTAGCGACGCAACGAATAAAAAAGCATAGGTAAACTGTTAGTTGCTCTTGCAGTTTTAATTGTGCAACATATCAATTACACCTCCTGAATTTTCCGTTCCAAATACTTTCCCCTGGTAACTTTTGTTCAGTGTAAAGTAACTCATAATGGATCATGAATCTGCGTTTAAAGATTGAATTTGATTATAGATCTTCAATGATCCCAGTTGTGCTCTATCCGCCATGTGTACCCATAAGTGGGAATGATCCAGGCTGGAGAAAGGCTTGAAGAGAAAAGAGAGAGAGAGAGAGAGCTTCAGTGGGAGATGAATGACAGCAGAAGGGCTCTTACACAGCAACAAATTCATGACACAGCGCATGGTCGGCCTGTCCAAAAACACGGGACGCGACGATTAGAACTCATCTCCGCTTACAAAAGGCTCAAAAGACCACAAAAGGTGTTTTTTCATTGAAGAGATGGAGCTGAGCCCCGAAGGCACTAAAAGAGCCCGGGTCCCTTTCATTGTCAAGCATTTATTTTCTTTTTTCTCCAACAACAACCTGCTCTTTATCAGCACAATTACGCCACAAACAGTCTCATCACGGACCCAACTGTCCTCTCCAATCGGCTCTATTTCCACAGGCAACCTAATTAGTTCTAAAGAGAGAGAGAGAAACGAGGAGGGGGAGGAGAGGGAAAAAGCCCCAGGTATCATGTCCATCTGTGTGTGTTTGCGAGTTTCTCGTCCCACTTTTTTTTTTGCCAGAGAAATGAAGAAAGCCTTCAAAGGAGTGATTGTGTGGCGTTGGGGCTGAAGTGGTCTGTTGGTAAGCGGCAGCGGTGCGAAGGCGGACAACACAACAAACATGGCGGGATCTAATCAGGGCCCCGGCTAATGTAAACAATGTCATTTTTTTGCCCTTAATGAGCCAATTTTCCTCGGATACGAGAGGCTAACAATTGTGGCAGCGGCTTTGATGTGTTTCATTTGAAGGTTTGTTTGTGATCGCTGGCACTTTTGTTGGAAGCCACACGCGGGGGCCTCTTTCATCTCGCTGCTTGAAAAGGGAGAGCCACGAGGCACGTCTGACTTGGGTACAAAAAAGGAAAAAAAGAGAAAGAAAAAATAGATGACAAACACCCCTTTTTTCAATAAACAATCTCTTATCAGCTGATCTGCCCCCCTCGCTCCTACTCATCCTAGCCTCCTCAGAACACACATACAACGGTGGTGTCCAGAAATAAGACAAAGCGGCCAAAGCCAGGGTCGGCTGTCTATTGCGATCAAATGCCGCGCTCATTAAAAGGCGCCCCAGTGTGTGCGTAAGCTTCATTAACATGGCGCTGACAAAAGGTGACGCCGACCAAAGAGGCAGCCGGCGGGCCAGGTGTGTGTGGCGCGGCGCCTTTCAAGACCGCACCGAGCTCAGACTCTGACCGTCAGCTGACACTGACCAAGAACAGGCTTGTTCCGGTGGCGGTGAGAGGGAGACAGAGAGACAGGGGGGGGGGGGGGGGGACAGAGAGAAAGACAGAGGGAGACAGAGATAGAGAGAGAGAGGTGGAGAGAAAAAAAGGAAGACAGGGAGAAAGAGAGGGAGTCAGACAGGGAGACAGAGAAAGAGAGAGAGGGGAGACAGAGACAGAGAGAGGGGGGAGACAGAGAAAGAGAAGGAAACAGAGAAAGAGAGTGAGAGAGAGAAAGAGGGAGACAGAGAGAAAGAAAGAGAAGGGGAGAGAGATAAGGAGAGGGAGAAGAAGAGAGAAAGAGAGGGATGGATACAGCGAGAGAAAGAGAAGGAAATAAATAGAGAGGTATATGGAGAGAGTGTCAGGGTAAGAACCTCATCACGGTCATCCTCTCGTCTGTACATCAATCACTTAGTATTCATAAATTAATCAGTGAAAAGAGGGATGTTTTTATCTGATCTCGTACAGAGCATTTCTCTAACACAGTTCCTGACCCAGACTAAAATATATCATTATGTCATTCCATTACCAATTACCAGAATGAAAATACTGTACACTGAACACCCGGCTCTCATACGTGACCTGTTCCTTTTAGCTACTAGTGGAGCAAAGGGCCTATTGTACTATTTCATTCATACTCCACAATGATTCAACTTCTTACCCAAGCTCTTCTGTGAATCACCTATACGAACGCAGTCAACTTTCTAAGTTGGAGAGTTGGGATGGTCTGAAAGAACAAAAAAACAAGAAGAACGTGACAGAGGGAGGCAGAGCGAGAGAGAGAGAGAAATAGATGAATACATAATGTTGGAGGGTTGGCGGTAGGAAAAGCTGGGTTGGATGTCCAAAGGCGATGGGAGCCTGTGTGTCCAGGCCTGTTCCAATCAATCAGTGTAGTGGAGGTGAAGTAAACTCCAGGCTAGTCAGCCCAGGACCCAGAACACACCTCTCTGCCTATGAGTCAGGGGCCCTCTGGGGCCACACACACCACACCTGCCGGGCCCTGCAGTAACCAGCTGTCAAGTCTACAACTACACGTGTGCCCCCATGTCTGTTAACTGGTGTGTGTGTGTGTGTGTGTGGGGGAGGGAGTTGTTTGTGTGTGTGTGTGTGTGTGTGTGTGTGTGTGTGTGTGTGTGTGTGTGTGTGTGTGTGTGTGTGTGTGTGTGTGTGTGTGTGTGTGTGTGTGTGTGTGTGTGTGTGTGTGTGTGTGTGTGTGTGTGTGTGTGTGTGTTAGTTAGTCCAGGAAAAAGGAAAGAAACAAAGTTGTATGGCTCAGCTGGTGAGGTGGGAGGGCTGAGAGACCCTTAAGGGTATATAAGGGCGGAAGGAGATGGCCAATAATGCTATATTAACCTCTTCTATCCCCCCCCCACTACCTTCCAGTACAAATCAACTAGAAACAGCCTGCCAGGTGTGTGACTGGTCAGACTATCCTGTGGCACTTCTGAAAACACACACACACACACACACACATTGAGGTACACCACAAAAACAACAAGATTCTCCTCCTTGGCTCCTTTCAAAAACATGCACTACCTTATCAAACAGTCAGTGCTCTGTCTTACAACATCTGAGTCCCCCAAAGAATCTTTCCATATCCGTTTCAACATAACAATTTGTGAAATAATAGTGGACTACCCTGAAAAATGAGACAACTTACTGCACTCACTTCCAGGGTATGACTTAGGAAACCCCCAGCCGACCACAGAAGAAATGCTGAAAAACAAAGCTGTTTTGGGGGGGGGGGGTCAATAATGTCTTGTGATATGAACCATTTCCCCACTGGATTTTCCTTTGCTCTGCACATTCTTCCCTGTGCCCCTGAGGTATATAGCAGTACTTTGTTACAGTGTTGTAGCTGTAAGCCTTGGAGAGCGCCTTGCTGTGCTGGAGCATATTAGCCAGAACCATGTCAAAGAGGGCTAAAGCTGGCCTGGCATGGGATAAATGTGTCTGTCCGCTCGCTGGGCAGAGAGAGAGTGAGAGACAAAGAGATGGAGATGAGATTTGGGGGGGGGGGGGGGGGGGGCAATGTCCTGATCAAAAAATACATGGGGATATTGGGCGAACTTCACCTTTGTTCAGGCCTACAACTTGATAGTGTTGGGTAAAAGTGAAATTCTATTGTTGTACCAAAAAGTTAGGCTATGTATCATCACATCACTTTTGTTTGCGGCAATATGGTGTCAGATTTGACAGTGAAAGACAGACAGCTGGGAGAGCTGCACATCAGTTCAGGTTGAAGAAGGGAACGAGACCGAATGAGAAGGGGTGACAGAGGAGAGAAGGGGTGACAGAGGAGAGAAGGGGTGACAGAGGAGAGAAGGGGTGACAGAGGAGAGAAGGGGTGACAGAGGAGAGAAGGGGTGACAGAGGAGAGAAGGGGTGACAGAGGAGAGAAGGGGTGACAGACGAGAGAAGGGGTGACAGAGGAGAGAAGGGGTGACAGAGGAGAGAAGGGGTGACAGAGGAGAGAAGGCTGACAAATTCACAGCTGATGGCTATTTAGAAGCAAAGCAAACAAATGTCCCCTTACAGCAGAAGCCAGGGCTGGAACACTTCTCATTTTCTTCTGTTTATTTCCCCCTCTCCGCAGTAAATTTGTTTGTTTTGCATAATACTATTGTGGTGGAGGGATCGTGGTGTGGGGATCGTGGTGTGGTGTAGGGGTCGTGGTGTGGTGGAGGGATTGTGGTGTGGGGACCATCTCTGACTCCCTCTCCCAAAGCACCCCATCCCCTCCCTCCTAACTCTGTCTCCCTGCCCCCTCTATCCTCCCCCTCCTCCTCCGCCCCCCTTACTCACCGCCCCTCCACGCTCCCTGTCCCCGTCTCTCCAGGACGGCAGTTGTCAATCATGTGCTTCTCCCAGAATCCCTCTGGAACTCATTGTGCCCGCCGGTCGCCGGCGGAGGCGAGCGCCTGCGAGGCAGCGGAGAGCCGCAGATGGAGGGAGCGCTGTCAATCATTGTCACTAATTATTAATTTCTGTCACTCAGCCCCTGTGGCTACGACGCGCTCCGGCTCCCTCTCCCTCCCTCCTCCTGCTCAGTCCCTCTCTCCCCATTGCTTGTTCTCGGCACCTCTCCCTCCCACTCGCACTCAGTCCCTCTCTCCCGCCCTCTGTCTGTCTCGCTCGGTCCCGCTCTCCCTCCCCTCTCACTAGCCATGTCCCTCTCCCCCCTCTCTACTTGCCTCTCCCAGTGGCAAGTTGATTTGGTATGCCACCCCGGCAACTGCAAAGTTCAACCTTTCATTATGTGGCGCACACACACAACACTTTCTCCACCCGGGTCAGTCCCCTTGACTCGCTGCTCCGCCTTTTAATTGTATGCTGCATGCCCTCCCCCCACCACCCTCCTGCACCCCCCACCCCCACATCATTGTTCCTTACGGAGTGCAAAAAGAGGAGGGAAGACCTGGCCGTTATGTTGAAAAGTCCTGGCCGTTATGTTGAAAAGTCCTGGCCGTTATGTTGAAAAGTCCTGGCCGTTACGTTGGTTCAGGTTTTGATTTGACTTTGATGAACTCGCCGCCCGTGTCAATTTGCACGCGTGTGGCTTTGGCGCTCTGATGTCATTTGATGGATGGTAATGAAGGATTGTGACCTTGTGTGTTTAACTGACGCAACACTGGTCCACTTCCTCTAAAGGTTTGAATCTGTTTCTTCTCACCTCATTACTGGAGGTGGTGGCCAGGCCGGGCGAAAGGCCTATCCACAGTTAGCAAAGACACACATACACACATTCAGAGGTACGCACGCACACACACACACTTGTGCATGTATGCAAGCATACACATCCATTTATCCACACACACATACACTTCTCCTCCTGCCCTCTCGCCATCTCCACTTCCTCCCTGGATTACTATTCGGGACGGGGACATGGCCCTGTTCTAATGAGGGGCAGAGGCAGAGGCTAGCTGGACATCAGTGATCCCTGAGCTCTCCCTACATCCCTCCCTGCACACACCCAGTGCCACAAATCCTGCATTAGCCCTCCGCTACCCCTAACCTTCTGTCTCTCACCCCCTCCCTTCCTCCCACCCTCCCTCGATCTTTCACTTCCTCCCTCCCTCCCTCCTCGGCGTCTGTCTGTCTCTTTTCCTCTCGTGTCTGTCCTTCCCGGTCCATTCTCTTTCCTCTCTCTCCTCTCTCTGACATCTGTTACTTTTCTTTCACATCTCCTTTTAATTCCTCCTTCGCTGTCTGTCCTTTGTGTCCCCTCCTCCTCCTCGTTCTCCCTCTTCATCACTTCTTCGTTGTCATTCCTCTTCTTTTCTCATCTGATCCTCTCTCTCCGTAACAATAGTGTTTGTGTGCGTCTCCCTACTCAGCACCTCTGTGGAGACAGGGTTTATTGGGGTAATGCATTTATCACTGCTGCAAGGCAGGGCCTCACCTCATTTGAACTGGTGAGTAATGAAAATGGGATCATTTCTGACAACACCTACTGTGGTGTGTGTGTGTGTGTACAGGCTTGCACCCCCACACACACAAAGTCCACTCAAATACACAGAAAAAGACACGTGTGCGTGTGCGCGCGCACACACACACACACACACACATAAAAATGGACACTCAAACACATAGAAATGGCATGTGTTAGCACACACGTAGCCCCATGAGTCAGCCATGCTCCCAACTTAAGGTGGTGGACTGAGTTTAGTGAACATGCCCCACATTTGCCATGTTCTCTATGCCATTTACATAAATCTGCAAAGTAATACATGAATTCAATTTCAATTGAATATTAAAGAAGAAAAAGGTTGCTCTGCAAATTTTGTTACATTTATCAATCTTAAATTGTAAGGAAATATTTTGTGCTAAATAAAAAGTCAGTCTGTCCGAAGAAGGTGAGGACTGTTTAAAATGTGCACATTGTGCCCCTTGTCTATTTAACATGTCTTCTTTATTAACTGACATGAATTGTATGTGCTTTCATTCTCTTGTTTAAAATGAAAATGTGACAGAGAATTTCATTGTCTAGCTAATTGTGGGACAAAACATATGTAAATTGCTCACCAATTACACAGCACTTCGGCATATGCAATAAATGTCCCCCATTATCTGTCCTCGTTGCGGTTTAACTTGTCGTTCTTACATCTGTCAACATTCAACCGTTTTGTTCAAATTTTTGACTTGAATATAGAGAATATTATGTGTTCCAATACTGAGCCCACAAGACATGTTATTAATTGCTTGACCACTAACATCAGGAAGCCTCTATACTATATCAAATATCAAAACATAAAAAAACATTAAATATCTAATTTAGGGATGAAAAAAATTACTTCTTAAAATAAAGCATGAGGACACACCTGAGAACTAGAAAAGGGGAAGAATGTGTTGAATTTTGTGCCAATGGTCCTAGTTGTTTTACAACAACAAAAATCTTAAACAGGTAAGGACTAAGGGGCGATTGCCAGGGGTGCTTGTCCAGTCTCATTCTATTTACTGTTGAGTTGGAGATTTCTTCTACGCAGCTAAAATGATCCCATCACCACAGGTGTTAGGGCCGGGGTCTGATTGTCTGTGACAGAGTAAACATCACGAGGGCTTCAGGAACGTCAAACTCTGAAAGACAGACAAGGTCGGGGCAGGCCTGACACTAAAGTTTCATCAAAACACAGAGCTTTGAAAACAACCTAAAACCCATCTATTTCTAACAACAACAAGCCCAAATACAGCGACACAATACTACCTGTATGCATGTGTTCTACCGCCATGCCCAAAGTATTACTAACGTGCAGTGATGACAAATACACCATTTGCTGTTACAAAACCGCAAACTGGAGTATTGCTGACTACAATGCCAAAATGTGCAGAAAAACTGGGAAATGTGTTGTATTGTGGATGCCGGTGATATTTGGTATTCATATGCCCCTCAAGGTGTGCCCACGAGCCATGTGTGAGAGAAAGGAGAGTAGGGAACTGGAGGAGAATTGCCTCTGCAGTGTTGAGGGTGCCATTAATGCTCGCTGATCGCTCTCCCACATTTAAATAACAATACTGCAGTGAGGGAAACCACTGGTGTGGATCCAAGCTGCAAAATACCCATCTCCCACTGTTTCTGTTTCTGTGTCCAAGTGTGCACACATGTGAATCCATCTGTGTGTGTGTGTGTGTCCGTCCGTGCGTGCGTGCGTGCGTGCGTGCGTGTCGGGGTTTGTGCATGCGTGTGTGCATCGAGTACAAGTGAGTGTACAGTTCAAAGGGCCTATACTCCAATGCGCTGCACAAATTGCAGGGCCATACCATTAGCATGTGGATCTTGTGTTAATGTGTTCCTGTGTGTTGCTTGCCTGGCCCCAGATACTGTATAAGGAGCAGGAGCTAGAGGCTGAGACTGGACCATTGGATGCAATGTATGCAGGCTGGGCTATTGTCTGTGTCCACCTCTGCGTGCCTTCAACTCCTGCCTTAAACCTCCTCTCTCAGCCTTGCTTCCGATTGGTCGCTCTCCCACCTCTCTACTCGTGTACTCTACTGTGTTACGTATCAGCACATCTCCATCCACTGTCACATCCCGCTCCATTCCTCTACAGTCATCTTCCTCTAATCCTCTGTCCCATGGCTGGTTACATGTAGCTGCTCTCGTTTTCTTGTGCACGCATACACACGCTCGGCGGCAGGATGCAATCCGTCACACTCACTTCTCACTTGCACTCTCTCAGTGTGTTGCCCCTGGAAGGCTCTAAGGGGCAAACACACACACACACACACACACACACACACACATACACACTCTCTCTCGCTCGCTTAAATAAAGAAGAATAAAGAAGACAGATCACTTCCGAGGAGAATACTAAGTACACTACCAGACTATAAGAAGCTCGTCAGTACAACACGAGAGTTAGCTTTAGAACAAAATAGAGAAAGCAGAGTCCCAGGGACAGAGACTAAGTATAGAACGTAGTGGGGGTGGTGTCTTGCAGTGCCATTTGAATAGACGGCTCCAGTAGTTACCATGGAGAGACTGCACTTCACACAGCATCAGGACATCGCTCTGCTGGATGTCCATGCTGCTGCTTCACAGTGCCATAGAAGGGTGTGTGTGTCTGTGCACACACACACTTCTACATGCACAAGTGTGTGTGTGTGTGCGCTAGTGCGTGTGTGTGTCAGGACTCCATGGTTCTCATTGCTGTCTCCCCGTAATGCGCTCCTCTTCCTGAGAAGACCCAGCAGCATAAGACTCCTATGTCTCATATGATCCCATACTGGCCTCTCTTAGAAAAAGGCCTCACCATGACTGCACCGAATCCTTTAATAGATATTGTCTTCTTAAAATCGGGGTTTGAACATGTTTTTTCTGTATTTTTGTGTGTGTGTGTGTGAGAGAGAGGGAGAACATAGAGTTGCCCCTCATTTTTCACCTTGGCTTTAGTCACCAGTATTCCCAACAGAAGGTTCCACAATAGAAAGCAGGTGCGTAAGTCTGACGTGATCCTGTTTGTCCTCCTTTAATGAAACACAAAAACACACAGACACGTACATCTCCAATGATGCCGATCATTGTCATCTAGGCAAGGCATGACGTCACACCAAAGGTCTGCTTCCAGTCACACTGATTAAAAAGAGAGACAGAGAGAGAGTTTAGAACGCAGGGCTGGAGGGGGTACAGTAGTGCCCTGATTAGTCTGGCAGCAACGGTGTCAGACACTCAGCGGGGGGGGGGGGGGGGGGGGGGGGGGGGGGGTAGAGGCTGTGTGTGTGTGTGTGTGTGTGTGTGTGTGTGTGTGTGTGTGTGTGTGTGTGTGTGTGTGTGTAAGCCTCGGTGGTGGTTGAGGCTGAAATAGTGAAGTAACCGTAATGAGAGTCCTCAAGCGAAGATCTGTTTCCTCACAACTAACTGGATTTATCATTCACCTGTGGAGATTCAAAGACGATGGGAGGAAATGTATCACTGCAGAGAGACCTTCACTCCTCCATCACTGACTGTGTCTGTCGCTCTCTCCCCCTCTTTCCCTTTCTCGCCCTCCCGCCCTCCCTCCATCTTTCCCTCTCTCTGGCTAAGGTCCGGAAACTCCAACCCAGTGTTCAGTCTCAGTCTAGAAAATGGCTGGAGGGCTGACATTCCCCTGTCAACATCCATCTCCACAGTCTATATCACTGTCCCATGTCACCACACCACACTGAGCAGAGCTAGCACAAATTTGTTACACCCCAAAAAACGCTGCCTAACGACTCTCTCCCTCTGCCAAGCCTGTTAAATATGCTGCCACATTCCCCCCCGTACGGACCCATTTTGGTTCTCCAAATGACCAGAACATCCTTGGTGAAGTGGAAACTGCATATGTTATAAACCCAACACCAGATGAAACGCGGACAGCATGCAATATGGTTTTCATGATCCTTCTGAATACTGAGCGAGAACTGGGTGAGTGATCCAAATGTCTAGCAGTAACTACACTGGTCATGCATACTCAAGCACACACTCACAGTCAGTCACACACACACTTGGAGGAGTATGGAGGTGCTCAGACCAGTGGGAACAGGCAAGTCTAGTCCCACTGATAATCCAGTGCTTCTCTAGCGTGTTTCATTAACTTTGCACACACACACACACACACACAATCCCATATCCCCTCCACACACCCTCCACACACACAAACGCACACCACTTTACCCCCTCCACACACACACAGGGCTGCCTGTCTGTCTGTCTCCAGGCCTGTGTCTGCATCCAGTTGTATCTGCATGAGGCTGAGATAATGGCATCTGTCACTGCTCCTTTTGTCACTGTGGCTGCTCTGCTACTGCCCATTAGCTGGCTGTTGTCTGACTGGCCCTGCACTACATGGTCTAGTGGCCGACCAGCCACGGAAATACAGGAGACGGCTGCCTCTACCTCCCTCTTTCTTTCTCTCCGTCTCTCCTCTTCTCCCCCCTTCTCCCCCCTCTTCTCCCCCCTCCAGTGCAGGGTCAGAGGGTGGGAGGGGAGAGGAAATAAGGCAAGGGGGTTTGACAGTCAGGGCCCAGATATAGGTGCTCCTGCCCCCTCACTGAGACACATGTTTCAAGGCTATTGAACATGACAACACAGTTGCAGTGGCATCATTTCAGGGTATCTATATAGGAGACAGAGGAATCGTGTACCAAGCCAACTTCTACTTTCAAATGAGTACAAATGTTATTCCATATACTTACTAATTTGTTACATAATGTTATTGAATCGTAATTACTCTGATATAAGGCTGATCTAATACAAAAAGTGACTCTTGATTTGAAAACCATACAATCCTAATGAATTAATCCTAATTTGCGTGAAAGTACGACAGTACACACGGTGATGATGTATTGCCTGACAAATAGAAAGAAATCAATTAACCACCTTCACATTTGTCACAAATTCCAACATGCCTACCCGAGTCGACTTCATTTCCTCCTCATCACGTCTAATACTAACACACAGATCAAAAAGATAGTTGACGGGAGTTAGAGCTTTATTAAGGGTTTCACTGACTGTCTCGTCGCTATAATGACTGCGCACGCAAATAAAATAAAGGTTCAACTAGACGTGCATGCGCTCGCAACGTAATGGAGCCGAGAGTGTGACATCACAGACAGGCAAAAGTATGTTCTGCTGGTTTAATTTCATTATTGGGTGAGTTTTCTTATTAGATGGCGAGGAGAAGACAAGCGTCGGTTTTGATAAAGCAAGGCAATTTCAGGAGCTGCTATAGTGCCAAATTACAGCTGTACATCAAGCTGCTCTCCCCCTCTCTCATTGTGCAAGTCTGCGATGTTAACATTTGATTTGCGTGTTGCCCACCACTGTGAGAAAGAGTGTGGGTGAGGACAGAATATTAGTGACTCAGGAAGATTCAAAACGTAGACACTAGTGCCATCCAGAGACCGAAAGGAAGTGCTACAGGGATTCTGGAGTATGAAACGTGTCAATGTGTATGGCAGTCATGTCAGTCTGCCTGAAAAGTTTTTAAATGTGATTGACTTTAATATAATCCACATTATGTTGGACAGTAAAGGTTTGTCATAATAAAGATCTGTTGCTGTGCCTTTCATTACTATATTTGGTTTTGCTTACAGACTGGAGGGCTTAGCTGGTGTCAACATAGGCCTATGTACTTACAGTGCATTCGGAAAGTATTCAGACCCCTTGACTTTCCACATTGTTACGTTACAGCCTTATTCTAAAATTGATTTTTTTTTAAATCCTCAATCTACACACAACACACCATGATGACAAAGCGAAAAAAGGTTTTTAGAATGTTTAGCAAATTTATAAAATAAATAAATAACAGAAATACCATATTTACATAAGTATTCAGAATTTTTGCTATGAGACTTCAAATTGAGCTCAGGTGCATCCTGTTTCCATTGATCATCCTTGAGATGTTTCTACTATTTGATTGGAGTCAACCTGTGGTAAATTAAATTGATTGGACATGATTTGGGAAAGCACACACACCTGTCTATATAAGGTCCCACAGTAGACAGTGCATGTCAGATCAAAAACCAAGCCATGATGTTGAAGGAATTGTCCGTAGAGCTATGAGACAGGATTTTGTTGAGGCACAGATCTGGGGAAGGGTACCAAAACATTTCTGCAGCATTGAAGGTCCCCAAGAACACAGTGGCCTCCATAATTTTTAAATGGAAGAAGTTTGGAACCACCAAAACTCTTCCTAGAGCTGTCCACCTGGCCAAACAGTTCTCTATGGGGGTGCCACAGGGTTCAATTCTCGGGCCGACTCTCTTCTCTGTATACATCAATGATGTCGCTCTTGCTGCTGGTGAATCTCTGATCCACCTCTACGCAGGTGACACCATTCTGTATACTTCTGGCCCTTCTTTGGACACTGTGTTAACAAACCTCCAGACGAGCTTCAATGCCATTACAACTCTCCTTCTGTGGCCTCCAACTGCTCTTAAATGCAAGTAAAACTAAATGCATGCTCCTCAACCGATCGCTGCCGCACCTGACCGCCCATCTAGCGTCACTACTCTGGACGGTTCTGACTAGAATATGTGGACAACTACAAATACCTTGGTGTCTGGCTAGACTGCACACTCTCCTTCCAGACTCACATTGAACATCTCCAATCCAAAATTAAATCTAGAATCGGCTTCCTATTTTGCAACAAAGCATCCTTCACTCATGCTGCCAAACATACCCTCGTAAAACTGACTATCCTACCGATCCTCAACTTCGGCGATGTCATTTACAAAATAGTCTCCAACACTCTACTCAACAAATTGGATGCAGTCTATCACAGTGCCATCCGTTTTGTCACCAAAGCCCCATATACTACCCACCACTGCGACCTGTACGCTCTCGCTGGCTGGCCCTCGCTTCATACTCATCGCCAAACCCACTGGCTCCAGGTCATCTACAAGACCCTGCTAGGTAAAGCCCCACCTTATCTCAGCTCACTGGTCACCATAGCAGCACCCACCCGTAGCACGCGCTCCAGCAGGTATATCTCAATGGTCACCCCCAAAGCCAATTCTTCCTTTGGTCGCCTTTCCTTCCAGTTCTCTGCTGCCAATGACCGGAAAGAACTGCAAAAACCACTGACGCTGGAGACTCATATCTCCCTCACTAGCTTTAAGCACCAGCTGTCGGAGCAACTCACAGATCACTGCACCTGTACATAGCCCATCTGTAAATAGCCCATCCAACTACCTCATCCCATACTGTATTTATTTATTTATTTGCTCCTTTGCACCCCAGTATCTCAACTTGCACATTCATCTTCTGCACATCTATCACTCCAGTGTTTAATTGGTATATTGTAATTATTTCACCACCATGGCCTATTTATTGCCTTACCTCATTTGCACACACTGTATATAGACTGTATGTTTGTTTAGTCCATGTGTAACTCTGTATTGTTGTATGTGTCGAACTGCTTTGCTTTATCTTGGCCAGGTCGCAGTTGTAAATGAGAACTTGTTCTCAACTAGCCTACCTGGTTAAATAAAGGTGAAATAAATAAAAAAAATTAAGGGAGGTGACCAAGAAGCTGTTAGTAACTCTGACAGAGAGCCAGAGTTCCTCTGTGGAGATGGGAGAAACTTCCAGAAGAACAACCATCTCTGCAGCACTCCACCAATCAGACCTTTATGGTAGAGTGGCTAGACGGAAGCCACTCCTCAGTAAATGGCACAACAGCCCACTTGGAGTTTGACAAAAGGCACCGAAAGGAATCTCAGACCATGAGAAATAAGATGCTCTGGTCTGATGGAACCAAGATTAAAGTCTTTGGCCTGAATGCCAAGTTTGGAGGAAACCTGGCACCATCCCTACAGTGGAGGATTGTGGTGGCAGCATCATGCTGTGGGGATGTTTTTCAGCGGCAGGGACTGGGAGACCAGTCAGGATTGAGGGGTAAAAGGAACAGAAAAGTACAGAGAGATCCTTGATGAAAATCTGCCCCAGGACCTCAGACTGGGGTGAAGGTTCACCTTCCAACAGGACAACGACCTTAAGCACACAGCCAAGACAACATAGCAGTGGCTTCAGTACAAGTCTCTGAATGTCCTTGAGTGGCCCAGCCAGAGCCCGGCTTGAACCTAATCGAACATATCTGGAGACCTGAAAATAGCTGTGCAGCGATGCTATCCAACCTGACTGACCTTGAGAGGATCTGCAGAGAAGAATGGGAGAAACTCCCCAAATACAGGTGTGCCAAGCTTGTAGCGTCATACCCAAGAAGACTCGAGGCTGTAATTGTTTCCAAAGGCACTTCAACAAAGTACTGAGTAAAGGATCTGAATACTATGTAAATGTGATATAAGTTGTTTTATTTGTAATACATTTGCTACAATTTCTAAAAACCTGTTTTTGCTTTGTCATTGTGGGGTATTGTCTGTAGATTGATGAGGGGAGAAAAAATCATCCATTTTGGTATAAAATGTGGAAAACATCAAGGGGTCTGAATACTTTCTGAATGCACTGTATATAGTGTACCATCATCACATCACAATGACTTTAGGTCTATGGCCAATGTTGGCAGTAGAGCCCAAAAACATTGACTTCAACTTTAGCATAGTAAGCCAGGACCTCAAGTCCTTATTCGCACCATACCTAAAAAGGTCAAACCTATTTCAACTTGTGAAAAAAATAAAAACATCTTAAAACTGCAGAGCAATACGTTTAGTATTCACATAACATTAGGCTGGCAGGCGACCTATCAGAGAATGGGATTTGTCTACAATTTGAGACATTTACCATTATAGTCATTTAGCAGACCCTCTTATCCAGAGTGACTTAGGGTTAATGCATTCATCTTAAAATAGCTAGGTGGGACAACCACATACCTCAGTCATAGCTAATGTATTGAGGAAAAATGTACCTACTATCAGCAAAGTCAGGGGGCACTGTGGGATTATTTCGGACACGCGTTGAAGACGGAGGGTTTCAGATGTTTTCGGGAAGATGGGCAGGGACTCTGCTGTCCTACCTTAAGGGAAAAGCTGGTTCCACCATTGGGGTGCCAGGACAGAAAAGAGCACTGACTGGGCTGAGCAGGAGCTGCCCTTCCGTAGGGGTGAGATGGCCAAGAGACCAGAGGTGGCAGAATGGTGTACTCGGTTTGGGATGTAGGGTTTGAGAGACCTTATACTTTGATTGTTCATTTATGACTTTAGTATGTCACAGTCATTTTGTAGATTCCTTGGCATGGTTGCTACAGTGGGAATGCATTATTTATCTTAAATTAGAGCCTATTCGAGGAGCCATCAAACCAACACGGGAAGGTTGGAGTAGAGTTTAAAGAACCGCGGGGAAGCCGTCGTCAAGATTAATGCAGGATTTTTATAAGAAATTAGAGGCTTAATGAAGTGGATAAAAAAAGCTGTCAGTGTTTTATTGCATCTAAATTGTGGGGAAGTGGTGTTTAGTTGCCTTGCCTACCTCTGCACATAATGGGTTATCAGTGGCTGTGAGGATTATTTTAACTGGCAAGGCACTTTCATAGCGGAGCCATTCAACTGATATTTTGCACAGTAAACCAGTGGGGGTTTATGGTTTGGTACATTTTTTTTTTTTTTTAAAAGACCACACAATGTTGAACCACAGCAAACTCAACAAAATTTGCCATTTTTTGGGCTAAGTTTTCAAATAATAGCATTGTTGAAAATATAGGCCAATGTATTTAGCCTGTTATTATAAATGGAAAATATATACATCAAATACAGATGTTTTTAGTCAAGTTATGTTGTTTTTTTGAAAAACGTGGTTGTCGGATTTGTATACTTTACCTTCAGCACAGGCCATTGACGCAGGCCATTGTTCTCCATCTCTCTCGGTTCGGAGCAAGTTCTTTCACAGTAAACCAGTTGAGACCGCTCTCAGTCATCTCTGCCTGGATATCTGACCTCCAAGTGTTTCTGGTTCGATCCCTGTGGTTGTGGCTAAGGTTAAAAACATTTGCATCGAGTCTATCATGGCCAATGTAGTCATCACTGAAATGCATAGTGAAATTATTCAGGTAGTTTGGCAAACTGAATAGCAATACACAATGAAAAAATGAGAACAGTCATTTGCCACCATCTAGTGTTCATTTCCAGGTGTGTCAAAAGAGCCTGCAGATTTGGCAAGCCAGCACATGAGCCTATGATACTGTGCCAGATACCAGATTTCATACGATACATCATTGTGCCCTAGTCTGCCAAATACCTAATGTCCTAAAACATCAAGTAAAACCAGAAACATTTGCTTTTGATGTGCAAGTGTTTATTTCAGGTGAATGATAAAACCTTTGGCAGAACTGACAACAGTGGATTTACTATAGTCCCAAATGTCTACTATTTGCAAAAATCAAATGAACAAAACAAACACAGGCAAAAAAAACACCTTTCTTGCAATCAGGGCAGAATAATGCAATTTGGTCATTTTTTCCCAGGATTCATTTTCATTGTTAGACCTGGTCTCCCTTACCCACAGTGAAATACAATGAGCAATGTTATGGTGAGAATAATTTAGCTTGACGACACATTATTGCATACATGCTTGGAATGGGTTTTCATATCGGTTTCATGCTGCGTTTGTTTTTTTGTGTGGATTGCTGTGATAAAACTGACAAAGTCCTTGAGCAGAACCCTCGGCTAAAGTGAAACCTTCACAAAGTTCCAACAAGTTTGTAAGTCAAGATGATAGATAACAGCACAAAGACCAACTTCTAAATCCACCAGTGTTGTGCTGTGTGCTACAGAGTGCTGGAAAGTGACTGAACTGGACCTGAACAAACGATTCACCTTACACACAACTTGTCTGCGAAGAACACATCTGTTGGCCTAATGCAGTAAACGCCAACCTCCTCAAGAGAGACAAGCAATGGCCCAACTCCTTGTGGCTCTGAGACAAACCTAATAGACACCGAAATGCTGAACAACATCAGCAGAGCTAAAGCACAGTGGAGAAGATTTCCAAAGAAGTGCCAGAAGTGGAAAGCCGTGGTTGCTGTCCTATCTGCGCCAGATGGCACGGTAAAAAAAAATTAAATAAAAGTTTAATTTGACCTTTATTTAACTAGGCATGTCAAATAAGAAGAAATTCTTATTTTCAATGACGGCCTAGGAACAGTGGGTTAACTGCCTTGTTCAGGGGAAGAACAACAGATTTTTACCTCGTCAGCTCGTGGATTCGATCTTGCAACCTTTCTGTTACTAGTCCAACGCTCTAACCACTAGGCTACCTGCCGCCCCTATGCGATGGGGGACGGGGGATGAGTGAATGAAACAACTAGTCACGCAAGGCAGGGTTTGAAGTGGTGACCGGCGTTTCATTGCCACCATTCTGTTTCTCATGATCATAACCATCATTAAATGATATGTCGATTGATGCCACACAACCAGAATGTATAGGTCCCATCAGAGACCTTTCCTAGTTAGGCTGGTCCGCGATCTGTTTGTGCCGTCTTGCCAACTCTTTTATTCATTGTCACGCCTTGGCAAGACAGCACAAACAGATCTGGGACCAGATTAGCTCATTCCTAATGGCATCGGACTCCACCTGCTTCAGTAAAGAGAAGGGTCATGCTCAAAGAACCTGTGATGTCATAAATGTATGAGTTGCACACATTAGTTGAAGATTGGCATAGTTGATTGGCTGTTAGTAGCATTTGGTCTATGGCAAGCATCCATGCGGGGCAGTATTACGATTGAGTGTCAGAAAATATGGCTAAACTGAGTACTTTATGCATAAGGGAGATAGATATATCTAGAATGTGCTTGTACTGCATACATTCTTTCATAGCCAAACGAAGAGAATAAGCCAATGCAATGGGTTATTTCCAGAAGACTATATTTAGAATGTTTTGTCTGTGCAAGATTCTAATGAATCAGATTTCCAACTGCAACAAATTGTAGTTAGAATCTATAATGTTGTTTCAGAATCTATAAGCATCACTGATCAAACCGCTGGTAACAGGTTTATTTTTTAGCTCAGTTTTCCTACATGGCATAGCATTATACAGTATGACACTACAGCAACTTTGAGCATAGGGCCGGCACTGGCAAATCAACATGGGGCAGTCATGAATCCATAAATCACCAACTATCCTCTTTTCCAGACACACACAACAGAAGAAAAAGTGGACACTACAATCCCTTTTGCAGTCTGAGGAACCCTGTTTTCTTCAGAATGAATGAAACCAGAAGCAAAGTCTTGGGCAGCATACAGGCGAGTGAGTAGCGATTGAGTTTGCCTGTTGCAAGCTTTCTATCTAAATAAGGCCTTGAGAAAGTGTTACCATGTGCGTTTTGGATAAACACCAAGCATTTCGACCCAGACGTCTGCACAGGGTTACACAACTATACTTATCCCCGTTACAGCCTTCGCAGTTTCTTATCCTTATCGAGGGTTACATCAACGTTTACATTTTTTTTTTTTAAGTACTTCTTCACATGGATGAACCAGCAGCTAAAACAGATAACGATATTACCAAGCTTCCTCAGGTCTCTTGGGACTTGCAGCACGTGAGGCCTATCTCACTGAAAGTTCCCAAATGCCAAATAGGCTTTTGCTTACGTATACCAGTCCTGTTGGACTGTTTTTACTCGTGGCAAAGAGTGCCGAACAGCGGAAAACAATGCCTTGCATTCACACGAAATGTACGAATGTTCCTAGTATCTCTGCACTTAGTTTCCCTTCCATCCTAGCTTTGTAAGCTCGCAGTCCTCCTTGGCCTCTGAGCTTCGGGTTCAGCCCTGACTCTTCATTTGAATTTTTACCTCTAGTCCTCTTCCTGTGATAGTCCTCTTCCTGTGATTTTTAGGATCTGGGTGCGAGAGTTATGATTGGTTTACTGAAAACCCCAATCCATTAGTCTTTTCCGCACGATCCCTCCCCATCTTTCTTTTTGTCCATTCCTATCCTCTCGCCGTCTGCCTATGTGTGTTTAGACAGTGCTCCGGGGTGTGCCGTTGAGTGTCACAGCCTTGTTGCAGGGCGTGCCGGCCGCTTGGGAGCCCGTCCACGGTGTGGAAACGCCCACCTCAAACACCTCGTGGATGGCCTTCCGGAAACAGTGGAAGTTGTAGTCTATCAAGCCTGGGGAGAGATACGTGTCAATGAGAGAAGGGTATGAATATATTTTCACTTCTGTGATCTTACAGACTTTGAACATCACTCAGTCGATTACTCCATAAGTCATGTATGGTGGAAACAAAGAATAAGACGTGAATAAAGGATCACCCTAACAAGATAAACCAATAACGCCCTGTGTGAAGAACATTTACAAAAACAGTGGCAAAGAAAAACAAACCACTTATATGCATGCTACCGCCTGTGAAGCTTGAAATTCAAGAGACTCAAGATTACTTCCTTAAATAAGACTGTGCCACTCTTCCATTGACATCTGTCTGAATGTTGCGCTTGTGGGCGTGAAGTCGCACTTGATCGAGAGACTGCTTCACGCAGTAATGAGGAAGTGATGGGGTGGGTGGCTTGCCTTTGCGCTCAAAGCTCTCCTCTCGGAGGATGCAGACCAACGCCAGGAACTTGGTGACCTCTTTCAGGTAGAGGACTGTGGTGTTGTTCAGCTTGATGATGGCCATGGACTCCTTGTCGTAGGCACTACCACTGCCGTCCTCCTTCAGACTGGAATAACACACACAAAATAGAACAGTCAACGTAAGGAACTTATTCAAATTGAAAATGTGTTCGATACAGAGACCTAACATATCAAACTTTATAATAAGACATTAAACGCCTCATACACGCTTATAACAAGGAGTAAAAGTATGATTTTATACTATTCGGCTTGGAGTAAAGTGTTGTCACAAAAATGACCACAAACACACGCACGCACACAGCTGTAAACTATACATATCTGACATAACTGAATTCACTTCTAGGGGACTTACCCATAGATGCAGGAGACATCTATAACCACGTCGATCATGTCACAACACAGCTCATAAGACTGCATGTCCACCGGACTGCTGTCTGTGGCGATGTAGATCTTACTGACCACGTCAAACAGAAAGGCCTTCTCTATGCCGGAGTTCTGAGGATAGCACAAGGGGAAAAGGGAGATGAGGGGAATAGGGGTTAGGGCTGTGGCGTCCATGAAATTTTGTCAGACGGTTATTGTCATGCAAAAGACGTCCGGTCTCACGGTAATTGATCGTTAATTAACAGAAACCCGTTTAGCATCTCCAGGCCTCCACACATACAAGCCGCTGATGAGCGCCTTCGGAATATCTACATTTTAAAAAGTCTAATAAATCTATTGAATATACACCCTCACAATACATCCATTATTTATTTTAGGCAGGTCTAAAGAAACATTACGATATGAAGAAAATGTATTTCAGAAGAACAGAATGTGAGTTGGCCTACTGTATGTTATCTGGCTATGTGCCATGCCATAGGCAGTAGGCTTGTTCATTTAGCAGACAAGATATGCTTATAAGTCCCCAGCCATTATTTAATTTAATACTAAAAAGAACATAATTGAACTTAGCTGAATGAAACAGAAAAGTGAGTACGCATATTAAGTGGCTATGGTGAGTGTAAAGAAGTGATCATTTGGAACAGGTCTTATATGCTAGATTCCGTTATTCGGCAACTTTAGTTCTGAATGTATACAAACCTTAGAAATCAAAATGTATATATGAGCTGCATGATGTCCCATTATCAAATGGGCAGGAACAGGAGAATAACGAACGGAGGCCGCTTTCCCGCCAGTTTGTTTTTTAAATGATGCCGGGTAGGCTACTCTGGTTATTACACACCGCATCAACCACTGTTGGAGGAGCATGCAGCCTCTGTATGCCATGGGCTCTCCAACCTTGTTACTGCAGCTACCCAGTGCTTCATTTGGGAAACCCAAGTGAAATCTGTTCGGGAACATCGATAGTATGATGTTTTCAAAACATATTTCATTAAGCTGACAGTCACTCTCTCTCTGCACCTGGAGAAAGGAATGAAGGAGAGAGAGGGGAGGAGATGGAAACGCACAGTGGTGAGATATTCTGTACCTTAAGGTAGTGTCAGCCTATTGATTTGGAAAATATAAAAACAATTCCCTATTACTAGGCTATACAAATGCACTATAAATTGTAGGCGAACTCTGTAAGCCGCCCTGCATAATCAACGAACCAACAGCATAGCCTAGACCTATATGTTCTCTCCCAGACTCAACAGCAGTTTGGAGCGCAGCATAAGATAACCAGTCCATCCAGTATGCATAATAATACAGCCCACACTCAACGGTGATTACTAGAGTATAGGCTATACCAATTATGTACCAAAGACATCTTAAATTTGTTTTGTTTTTTCTCTTGATGTTTTTTGCAGTGCATAATATGCGGTAGGCTATGTATTGTATAGCGGCAAACATGTTATTTATGGGGGTTTTCGGGTTCATATATAGTGTGGGTGCTTTGAATTAATCGTCACCGTGGAAAGCGCTGTCCATTTCATGGTGTTAAGGCTTTGAACAACATCTACAATGACCATGTTTTCCACTCAGTTTCAACCTGCTGTTGAACTTCTTCCTTCAAAATTGATCAATTACAGTGAGGTGCGTTTTAAAAGCATGATACTGTTTTGATGAAAAGTGTTTGATGTGATTTCCGATGGCATTTGCATTGATATCAGAGTGGTTAGAGGGTCAACAGAGCCCGGAGTACCAGGCCAATAGGACCTGATCGTCGTTAGCCAGTTGGATACTACGTACCAATGCATGTCCACAGTGCATAAGAGGAGATTACCGTGACTCAACGGTCACGTGGAATTTGACTGTGGTCAGGACTCATGACTGCCGGTGTGGCGGTAATACGATCACCACAACAGCCCTACTCATGATACAATATTATCACAATACTTTAGTGCCGATACGATATGTATTGCAATTCTCACGATTCTATATGTACTGCGATTCAACAATGGGATTTTATTGTGATTCGATGTTCCACACATATTGCTGCAGAGGGACAAGAGGGAGCCATGAGGAAACAAGTTTTGATCAGACATAGAAATAAAAGTGCTGAAAACATTTGTCTCCCTATTTAAAAAGAAGATGGAGAACAAGCTATGAAAAATACTGGAGTTTTGGTGCAGGTACAGCCAACTAGCAGGGAGGGACTAGCTGAACTCGTCCAATGAGAAACATCACTTTCCGTTTTCTGTTGAAATTAATTTTTGTTATGGTGTACACTAATGAACACAACCCAGGTAAAACAAATGAAAGAAAAGCAAAAAAACTTCAAATCAAACAGCGAGAACTAAATCAAGAGGGAGTTTGGTACTTACGGATATAAAGATGTTTAGAAGGTTTTCCAGTGTTGGCAGCTGTGGGATAAGCTTCTGGACCACTTTACTGAAGGCCTCGAATATTGAGTGGTCATAGATACTTGTCAAATAGAAACTGAAAGATATAGAAACGAAAAGGGAGTTAGCTATAGGTTTGCACAGGTTAGGACTGATTTGACAACTTAGTTCCTCGTGCGCTGTAGTTCAAGTAAAAACACAAAGCGAGACTGGATCCTATCACAAAACAGTAGGGAACATTAGAAACTGAAAGCATTTCTCAGCTTTAAACACACACAAAGATAAGCTATCACTTAATAATGACCATGATGCTACATTTTGGGACAGTCCAACTGTAGAATTGAAAATATTAGCAACGTATTACAAAAGCATTAAGGTAGCGGAACAATTTAAAGAATTCTATAAATAACAGTAGTGATGGTAACTTCATTGTTCCAAATAGAAAATTGGGAAACTTTAGAGACCGCAGCTCTAACCAACAGATCCAAAGACTTCGCACAGAGATGTCTTCGCAGTGCAGAAAACAGAACACAACTCAACTCAACTCAACTCATGACAGCCCTCCTCCCAGCTTCACTATAAATCCACCCTTGATCCAACTGTCTGGCGTGCACCAACAGCAACCTCACCTTTCATAAAATAGGCCGACATCTCAAGAAAGGAAAAGCACACAGCCGATTGAAAAACCTAGTACTGAAAATCTGCAGAGCGTGTTTGAACCGGTTTGTCTTTTCATAAAACGACTCTCTAGGCTCAGTATCATTAATGTATAAAGGACCTAGGCCAATATCTGGGAAATTATCATCAGGGCATGTGATGATATCCCCATCGAAAACAACCGTTTCAGCAGAATTCAAATTTGACGCTATAGTTTCAATTTCAAAAGAGAAAATAGCAAACATTGAAGGCAGTATAAGCATAACGGTACATGAAATATAGGCTACATATAATCCTACTGATCCTTTAACATAGACAGTTTGCACCATGCACACTTGCTGTGGTGTTTGTTCATTAAGAGGCCGGGGTGGAATCTGACAGTAATGCTCGGAGTATGACAACCATGCGCTGGAAATATACAAGCAAACCCTATGATCCAGGACCACACACTGACAAGTGTGCTTGTCATGAATGTGTTACTACCCCACTCACAGTCAAATGTTGGACCAAAACAAGGCACGTGTTTTGCCCCACACCGCGGCAAATATTTTCATCCATGTGTTGTGTAAGGCAAGCCATTTCTGGGAACCCAATCTTACAAGCCTAAATAAACTGGACAACATTCCTTATGCAAAGTGAGAGAGTTATAACAGCTAGGCTAACAACACTAACACAAAACTACCTGAATCTATTTTCACTGTATCAACATCAGTGGAATCGCAGGTGTGATCTGATTCACTCAGATTTCAGCCATATTCCAAAACCAATCATGCTATTTAGAAAATAATCAAAGTGACAAGAGGCCACAAGAAATTACTTGGCAGCACAGATGACTAGCTTATGTTGTGAAATAAAGATGGCTGACTAATGCTAAAACTGCTAACATTTTAGTCAAATGCACAGCAACTGAACTCCCATGAGGTCATTGCTGGGTTGAAGAGCAGAAAAAGAGAATTAGGCCTACAATAGAATACTAACCAACAAAAGCAAGGTAATAAGCTGAGAAGGCTAATTAGTTTAATGTAGCTGCTCTTTCTGTAGGCTTTCAATGCTTTTCCCTTGGCATACTGTAAACTCAAAAGGAGAGGATTAAAGGGATGGTTAGATTTTCTGAACTATCCCTTTGAGGGCGAGTGTCTGTGGATCTACCTGAGGTGAAGCTTCTCTAAGCTGGCGTCTGCCAGGTCGTCGTTGGCTCTCTGGTGGATGTCCCTCTGGGTCTCGATCTTGTGGTCGTCGGAGAGGCCGTCCACTTTGTGGATGAACACCTCAAAGTTAATCTCAGGGTTGACCCTGTAGGCCCGCGACACGGTGAGGTGGAGTCTGCCCAATGCCTCCACATAGTCATCCTGGGCAGAAAGAAGAACACGCGCACAAACAGAGACAGACAGACCGAGAGACATAGAAAAGGTGGCTTAAAACAAAAATAGTGTACAAGTGTGCCTAAAAAGTAGACTACATGCATTTTGCTGCCTGCATGCACATTTCCACATCCATACTATCCAACATGCATAATGCAATTCCCTATGCCCATATATTCTACTTGCTACAATCCCAGTGGTGGGGAGAGTTAGCCAGAATTCCTGGCGGAATTAGGATACTTTTTGGATTAAAGCAATTGAAGATTTCAACATAACCATCATAATACTTCAGATTGCAAAATCTCAAAGTCCCACTGCAAAAATGAGTGACAACATTGGATGTGTTGAGCAAGCTGGCCAATTTATTTCCCTGCGAATTCTGCATCTGCACTGAGAGATACTGAACACTAGTGAGATATGGAGTGCCACTCTGCCTCAGTACAGTGGCTTGTACAAACACTTCCTAAATTTAACTCAGCTGGAAAAATCTTAATAAACTGGCAAAAGGATACAGTAGGTTTGTTGGACATACAACACCTAGGACACATTAAGTAGTCACAACCTAGTTATACCTCAAAGATAATTGACAACATTAACGGGATAATCCACCCACAGAAAGAAAAATCATGAAACTCCTGTCAATTTGGTGATAGCATATGTTCTATCAGTGAGTAAAATAACAATTTCCCTCGTGATTTAACTTCTAAGTGGTCCGTCTGAAATCAGGATATCTTGTAGGAACGCGTCATAGCTACATGGTTCTCGTCACTGGAGATATGGGATAACACATTATGACATTTCATAACGCTATTATAACAATTAGGCCTACCTGCACTAAAGATCACCAAATCAGCCAATAGATGGTATGGGCATACTTGTCTAGAACACATACATCCATTTAAAAATCATCATGACAAAGTATATACTGTTTTTCGCTTAAGATTTTCTCAATCTAAACAGTGAATCAAATTTATTCAACTCAGTTTCCCCTTCAACTACTATATTGCAATGCGCCCTGTGTGTCTGTTGGAAACGTGGGAAAGGGCCGATATTGCTATAGCAACGTACTCTGTACTCACTTTGTGGAGAGGCGAACTGTGAGAGACACCTAAATTGATAGTGCTGTTTTAGGCAATTTTACAGCTAGCTACTTCACATGCTGATATTGACTTTGGTATTATTATGTGTAGCTATGTTTGCTAGCTAGCCAGCAAGCTAGCCAGCCTGCCCAGAGAGAGTATTGCATTGTGGGTTTTGTAGTTGACTAGAGCTGCAACAGATTTGCACAACAATTTTCACATTGCTACCAACCTTATAAATGACAAAATGAAACATTTGTTCACAAAACATAGTTATTTAAGACCAATTCCTATTAAATAACAGTGGTTTAGGGTGGATTAACAACCTTATTAAGGTTGAGAAAAAACACCAGCAATGTGGACACTGTGTCCTGTTGCGGGTTATAGGAATGTGACAAATGGACAATTTTTATTAATGTTTAAACTGCAAAAAAAAAAAATTTTTGGGGTGGTCCATTAATGCAATTTAAACTGTACCTCAATTCCACCATGCAAAGTTTGCATTTCCTTCTCAAAGTGTTGCCATACAGGACTTCATTGCTGTCCCTTGCCTTTTTTAAGAACTGTTAATGTGATGACGTAGTGGTGGATAGTTGATTCTAAAATAATTTATTCCTTGATTCCTTCCACGTCAACTCCCAGTGTCGACTCCCATTTCTGAGTGTCAAGATTCGATTCAGCTACGAATCCACTCCTAAGATTCATGTTTTAGGAACGGAGGAAGCTGATTAGATGCCGTACTTCCGAAAATACAAACACTTCCATCTTTCATAGCGTGCTAGAGAGGGACGGAGAGAAGGGCACAATATAGGCAGGTCGGCCACCAGACAGACAGAACTGAGCACTTGACCGATCTCTCACAATGGAATGCTGTATCTCGCAATGTCTCACAAATTCAGTAAAGCAGGGCCTATCATCAATGAAAAGGCTATGATATTGAGCCAGATGCACCAGTTCGCTCTCACAGTCACACACAGTATATGCACATGTGCACAGGTTCGCATCACGCTGTTCACAGCGAGGTAGCAAGGGCACCAAAACAGCAGAGAAGTTGATCATCGCGTTTCAACCCTCCTAGTTGTTGCAGAAACTGGCCTACTATCCTGTTACTTTGTGCATCTAAGTAAAAAAAAAAAAAAAAACACATTGATTTCCGGTTAGGGATTTTTCTTACATGCTGACCAGACCGGACATGTCACGTGCACGAGCATCGCGAAATACATTTTGAAATCCATGTTATTCAATTATTGCGCCAATGAGCGTCTGCCATGCCAAGGGCTAAAATAGAACTCATTTCTATTTGACACAGATCGCGCTGAAAGTCCTGCCTCTCCCATCTCCTCATTGGTTTATAGACGCAGCTACCCACGTGCCATCTCCTCATTGGTAATACCCACGTGGGTGATTGAAAGACAAACTGTTTTGCCGGTGGTCGTGGTAATGCTATGAAAGTGTAGATGCCGATCACTATATAAGTTCAAAGATGAAAAAGGCTGGAAGGAGGAGAGATGACTAGAAACGATTCGGTTGGCCGTTTTATGAGTGGATTAATTGTCGGAGTAGAGGACCTTGTGCATATCAGGTAAATTAACAACTCAAAGTTTATATCCCAGGACAAATTAGCTAGCAACAGCAAGCTAGCTAAAAAGGACAAATTAGCTAGCAAGTGCAAGCTAACTAGCTAAATTGCCATACATGTTTAATGCTTTTCGACCTGTCCCCAAATTAATGACATTGGTTCAGAGTTTGTTTTGATATTTTAACCTGGTTGTCGTGATCACGTTTGGTGTAGGGGGACAAAATAAATGTATGCACGATAGCGCACGCGCGCAGCCGGGTTTGGGTTCCGTGTTAACGTTAAAGATGCCAATTTCATTTAAACATTTTAAAGTTCACACCCCTAGTTCATTAGGCACAAAACAGAAGAAAATGGCGTGAAACAGGAAGGGACTACCTGGACACGTCCAATGAGAAACGCTCAATTTCGTATTCCATTAAAATGTTTGAAACCATTTTTCTTTGCCTGCTCTACTAAACACAAACCAGAAAAATAGAAAACGTAGTGACACTGGTAACTCCTTTCAATGTGATCATTAAATTGAGATAAACGGTGGCCTCCGTGATTAAATTAGCTTTGATTTAGATCATGGTTAAGATCACTTTGTTCCAGCAGTTAGGATAACAATGTGCACTGTCTTCGGAAAACGTCTGTGACAATCAATTGTCTTTGAAGCGTTGGGTCATTTAACGTTTCAACATGAGAAGCTTATCCTGTGCTGCAGAGTAGAAGTAGTCTGGCCCACACTTATATCATCCACTTCTCTATAAACACAAATTAAATGTATAAACTATACAGTTTAGTCAGTTTGAATACATTTAATTTAAAGACCATAGAACAGGTTCAGACATTACCCATGACATGAGTATTCTGTTAAAATGCTGTGGTCTGAAGGGCTTTTTCCCTTTCTTCTATCTCTATCTCTGAGATCAGGCATTTATCAATTATGGTGTCAGTAAGTCAGTCAACCATTGTGTTTTTAATACACTTTTCCACTCAATCTTTTCACCTGTGCGTCAATGACGAATATCAAAGCACCCGTGCCTCTGAAGATCATCTCGTAGTCAAAGGTGGGGTCGAAGAAGTCCACTTGACCCGGGAAGTCCCAGATCTGGAAGTTGACAAACGAGCTACTGGAGATGTCGTCCTTGTAGATCTTGTTGGTGCTCTCCAGGAACAACGTCTCGTTAGGAGACATTTTGTGGAATACCACCTGAAACAGGAAATTAGACATAGTGCTGTTAAGACAAAATGATCACACCTACTGCTTCCTTCTCAAAATACCAAAGAGAGACTCCATTTTGAGAGTTTGTAGTAACTGGGGTCACTACTACCAGAGGAAAAAGCCAAATCACATGTTTTGGAACTAACAAGAGGCTTATTAAGGGAAGAACGTACTCTGCGGCTTAGTATTTAGGGTCATGGATTTAGATGGGCCTTCAACAACAGTATAGCTCTGCACAACCATTGCCTATGAATGAAAATATATGAGAAGAACACAAATAAACCATGTAACTAAATAGTTTGGCGCCCTTAAAAGACATGCTCTGGTACTTTGGAGACTAGAAGTATTTTATTTTATTTTAAAACCTCTCGCCTTGGGCTGGATGTTTCAATGTGTAGTTCATACATGCATAATATATGAGAAGAATTACTGTTTTACCTCAATTTGCCACCACATGTGGGCTACTTTCAGAACTACTGGCTAAAAAGTATGCAAAAGTACCAGAAAGTCTCTTTAATACATTACCCGTTGTAAGTCTTGTATCTTCTACTAGTGAAGCAGAAATACTTTCAGATTAATTTCAAGTTACATGATTTCTTCCTCCATGTATCAAATGGGGGAAGGCATTGCCCCCAACATCTTAAAAAGAACGCCAAAAAGTCTGCTACAAAACTACATCTAAAACTGACAAACAGGAATGGGAAATGTTTATTCTAATGAGTAAAGTTTTATGGTGCATCTAGAATAAATTGCATTTTCCTGGAAAGAGCATACTTATTGAACCATATAAGTGATGATATGACTTGTAAAATATATGGCGTGTGGCTGTAGCTCTGCTGTCATGAGTGAGGTTGTTTAGCAATATAATGCTGATTGCAAGTGTCTGACAAGATTTGGAACGCCAGAAAATAGATTTTAGACAGTCACGTGCCCAATCCTTACAAGTGATCACACCGCGCGCGCACACACACGAGTGCCGAGCAAGAAACATGTTTTCACCTGATAAATGATTAACAAGTAACCTAGCAAAGGTTTATTTTACATACATACGTTTGAATTAATTGTATATTATTTGCACTCGTTAGCTGAACCAACTAGCTAGCTCACTGGCTAACATCAATTGAAATAGTTGGCTGAACCTCCCTAGAAACAGTGGTGGAACAAGTACACAATTTTCATACTTGAGTAAAAGTAAAAGATACTTGAGTAATTTTCTATAAAGGTAACGTTAAAAGTGAAAGTCACCCAGTAAAATACTACTTGAGTAAAAGTCTAAAAGTATTTGGTTTTAAATATACTTACGTATCAAAAGTAAATGTAATTGCTAAAATAAGTAAAAGTATAAATAATTTCAAATTCCCTATATTAAACAAACCAGACGGCCCCAATTTTTAATTTACGGATAGCCAGGGGCACACGCCAACACTCAGACAACATTTACAAATGAAGAATGTGTGTTTAGTGAGTCCGCCAGATCAGAGGCAATAGGGATGACCAAGAATGTTCTCTTGATAAGTACCTTTAAATTGGACCATTTTCCTGTCCTGCTAGCCATGCAAAATGTAACGAGTACTTCTGGGTGTCAGGGGAAATGTATGGAGTAAAAAGTACATTATTTTCTTTAGGAATGTAGTAAGGTAAAAGTTCTCCAGAATATAAATAGTAAACTACAGATACCACAAAAAAAACGTATTTAGAAACAAATTAGTTTTACTTAAGTACTTTACACCACTGCCTAGAAGAAAGAATGCAACACCACGGAGTTTTTAAACCAGAACATCTCTGTAGATGCTAGCTATACTAAAGTGTTTACTTGCATGTCATGTAGCAGTAACGTGCTATTCAGACCAGGATGACAACTGGTCTTTCACATATAAGTAAAGTCTGGCGTTCAGAATGGATGCATGTTACTATATTAACCTCAGGAATGTTTAGAAGTTGTAGCAATGTTAGCAAGCTATCTCAATAACTGGTGATGATAGCTATAGTTGCTGATTGAACTAAAATAAGGCGTTATGTAAAGACAGTTGAATCATGTCCGCCGACATCGCTTCCTACCTTCTGTATTGACGACTTGCCACTTCTTCGCAAACCCATTAACAGAATTCTAGGTTTGCTGTCAGATGGAGTCGGGCTATCCTCGATGTCGGCCTCCTCTTCTCCATAGCCAAAATCTTTGGGAAACGAGTCCGCAACCCCATAGCTGTCTGCCAACGGTTCCACTTCGTACTGAATCGACATTTTGACCCAACAACTCTCGCTTCCCCAATCCCCCCTCACCCTATTAGTTTTACGCAGTCCTGCTTTTACCGATAGATCCTTCCACACCGCCGATACAATTTAAAATACAGTTTAAATGCATCAATTATGCCAATGTTACTTGCAAATCCAGAGTGTGTTGTAATATTCTCCCTTATCCTTTAGATCTTCGGGTCCCCTATGTTTCCCTTTCCCCCGAAAACCCTGCACTTGAACCACCTCTGAATATAATTGGACGATGTACATAGGATGCGAATAATAATTGGATAACCAGGGTGTCAATCTGTCGAGACTGGTTCTATCCTTGTCAGATGTTTTGCAGTCAGCTGACCAAGTAGACTAGTGCCAGAGAGGAAGAAACGAAGCGAGAGGTCCATTCCCGTCAAAATCTGTCCCCGCAGTAATACAGCGATAAGCAGACCGGACTTAATTTAAACAGGGTCAACAATGAGACCGATAAGCAGACCGTCTGCCTTCGCGACAGTTAGTGCGGAGACAAGAGCGTCTCGTCATTGTATACAGTATCTCTGCTAATGCACAGGTTTGTTTTGTGACCTTTCACCTGGAGTTATTTTGGCTGGAAATGTATAGTTTGACTGTTTTATTTTTGTTTTGACTGGGGGGGGGGGGGATTCACGATGGATGTATCTCTTTGATTCATAGTAAAATTGTACAATCAATGTTATTCCAGTAATTCCAGTATTGTTTTCCATCTGTGGAATGAATCTACATTCAATCAAAATATAAAGTAGCACGTGCTCCAGCAGGTATATCTCACTGGTCACCCCCAAAGCCAATTCTTCCTTTGGCCGCCTCTCCTTCCAGTTCTCTGCTGCCAATGACTGGAACGTACTGCAAAAATCTCTGAAGCTGGAGACTCTTTACCTCCCTCACTAGCTTTAAGAACCAGCTGTCAGAGCAGCTCACAGACCACTGCACCTGTACATAGCTCATCTGTAAATAGCCCATCCAATCTACCTCATCCCCATACTGTATGTATTTATTTATCTTGCTCCTTTGCACCCCAGTATCTCTACTTGCACATTCATCTTATGCACACCCTACCATTCCAGTGTTTAATTGCTATACTGTAATTACTTCACCACCATGGCCTATTTATTGCCTTACCTCTCTTATCCTACCTCATTTGCACATGCTGTATATCGATTTTTCTACTGTATTATTGATTGTATGTTTGTTTATTCCATGTGTAACTCTGTGTTGTTGTATGTGTCGAACTGCTTTGCTTTATCTTGGCCAGGTCGCAGTTGCAAATGAGAACTTGTTCTCAACTAGCCTACCTGGTTAAATAAAGGTTAAATAAATCAAATAAAAAGTGAAAACCGTCTGTGTAAAGCCTACAAAATCACCAGCAGAGGGCAGAAAAATACAGTACAGAAAGTATTTCAATAAACTACACTGCGCATGCTTTAAGCACGAGCGCGCTTGTGTTGACTTCAATGCTAACAGGGAAACTTGCCTGTTGCAGGCGGTGAGTCGTAAGAACGTCAGTTAGCAGTAAAGCCAAAGTTTAACTTCATAATGGCACACTACTGAGATCATGTTTTACATTGGCGTGAGTAACGATGTAGTGTGTAAAATACAACAATGACATTGTTCCACAACCAGGAGAGCTTAAAGTTTAACCATATGTAATTTTATAACGCGTTAGTGTGATAATTTAGCCCTTTAAACATTTGCTAGTTAGCTGGCTAGGTAAATTAGCGGACTAAACTCCAATCCATGGTGAAGAAATTTTCTGATGAATTTCACCAACTGAGTGGAGCCGAGACCAGGCTTTGTGGAATGTAGTTGAGACTACATCGATTCGCTCAAGGTCAATACTTAAAAATATATATATTATGAAACGCCCACCTTGTACCTAAGTTTGTCCTCTGTAGTTGCGTGACTTTCTTTGTTTGCTAAAATCATACTTTTTCAATAAACGGTAAACCACAGGTTTAAACTGTGTTAACAACCCTCCAGGCGAGCTTCAATGCCATACAACTCTCCTTCCGTGGCCTCCAATTGCTCTTAAATACAAGTAAAACTAAATGCATGCTCTTCAACCGATCGCTGCCTGCACCTGCCCGCCTGTCCAACATCACTACTCTGGACGGCTCTGACTTAGAATATGTGGACAACTACAAATACCTAGGTCTCTGGTTAGACTGTAAACTCTCCTTCCAGACTCACATCAAGCATCTCCAATCCAAAGTTAAATCTAGAATCGGCTTCCTATTCCGCAACAAAGCATCCTTCACTCATGCTGCCAAACATACCCTTGTAAAACTGACCATCCTACCAATCCTCGACTTCGGTGATGTCATTTACAAAATAGCCTCCAAAACCCTACTCAATAAATTGGATGCAGTCTATCACAGTGCCATCCGTTTTGTCACCAAAGCCCCATATACTACCCACCACTGCGACCTGTACGCTCTCGTTGGCTGGCCCTCGCTTCACACTCGTCGCCAAACCCATTGGCTCCAGGTCATCTACAAGACCCTGCTAGTGTAACGGATGTGAAATGGCTAGCTAGTTAGCGGGTGCGCGCTAGTAGCATTTCAATCAGTTACGTCACTTGCTCTGAGACTTAAGTAGTGTTGCCCCTTGCTTTGCAAGGGCCGTGGCTTTTGTGGAGCGATGGGTAACGCTGCTTCGTGGGTGACTGTTGTCGATGTGTGCAGAGGGTCCCTGGTTCGCGCCCGTGTCGGGGCGAGGGGACGGTTTAAAGTTATACTGTTACATTGATGCTGTTGACCCGGATCACTGGTTGCTGCGGAAAAAGGAGGAGGTTGAAAGGGGGGTGAGTGTAACGGATGTGAAATGGCTAGCTAGTTAGCGGGTGCGCGCTAGTAGCATTTCAATCAGTTACGTCACTTGCTCTGAGACTTAAGTAGTGTTGCCCCTTGCTTTGCAAGGGCCGTGGCTTTTGTGGAGCGATGGGTAACGCTGCTTCGTGGGTGACTGTTGTCGATGTGTGCAGAGGGTCCCTGGTTCGCGCCCGTGTCGGGGCGAGGGGACGACGTAAAGTTATACTGTTACACTAGGTAAAGTCCCCCCTTATCTCAGCTCGCTGGTCACCATAGCAACGCCCACCCGTAGCACGCGCTCCAACAGGTATATCTCTCTGGTCACCCCCAAAACCAATTCTTCCTTTGGCCGCCTCTCCTTCCAGTTCTCTGCTGCCAATGACTGGAACGAACTACAAAAATCTCTGAAACTGGAAACACTTATCTCCCTCACTAGCTTTAAGCACTAGCTGTCAGAGCAGCTCATAGATTACTGCACCTGTACATAGCCCATCTATAATTTAGCCCAAACAACTACCTCTTTACCTACTGTATTTATTTATTTTGCTCCTTTGCACCCCATTATTTCTATCTCTACTTTGCACCTTCTTCCACTGCAAACCAACCATTCCAGTGTTTTTTTACTTGCTATATTGTATTTACTCCGCCACCATGGCCTTTTTTATATTTTTATTTATTAATATATTTTATTTGCCTTCACCTCCCTTATCTCACCTCACTTGCTCACATTGTATATAGACTTATTTTTCACTGTATTATTGACTGTATGTTTGTTCTACTCCATGTGTAACTATGTGTTGTTGTATGTGTCGAACTGCTTTGCTTTATCTTGGCCAGGTCGCAATTGTAAATGAGAACGTGTTCTCAATTTGCCTACCTGGTTAAATAAAGGTGAAATAAAAATAAATAAAATAAAAAATCATTCGGTTTCCAAACCCAGAGTCACAACATCGCGAGACTTCAGAGAAAGCTTGCGAAACAGACCAAACCGGCCAGGCCGGGGTTTGGGACGTAAAATGAGATGAGTGAAAATGTTTTCCGTAGTTGTTAATTTTCTTGCAATCTAAAGGCACAACCTAGATTCGAGCCAATATCTTAAGTAGTTGAACATGTTATTAATCCAATTTCATGAAAGTGACAAACACGTTTTAATTTGTCAAAAACAACTTTATATCAAAGGACTGCCTTTGGGTTGATAGGCTGCACATGCGCAGTTCAGCGTGAGACGACCGTTGGACCCGATAACGTATTTCTACGCATGCGCTAACGTCGCCATGAAGTCGCCTACAGTGTGATGGAGATTTCAATTGACGAAGCCGTTTTAGTTGATCTTCATATTGTACTGCCTCTGGGGTAATATTGATACCACCACGGACTGTTTCCTTTTTGAGATTCAATTGGCACATGCGCATTTGCGATGAGTTGCCATCTTAGAGCAATGAGCAAACAGTTGGTGGTTGTATTTGAATTAACGTATATTGAAAAGTATGGATTTAAAGCAAACAAAGGCACGCTAACATGGGTACAAGTTTTATAATTTAAAGTATTGACCTTGGGCGAATCAATGTAGTCTGAGCTAGATTACCACAAAGCCTGGTCTCGGCTACACTCAGTTGGTGAAGTTAATCAGAAACAATCTTCACCGTGGAGTTTAGTCCATTACTGGCTGGCTAGCTAAACCTGTAGCTAGTTTGTTTATTACCGAGGTACAATACTCAGTTTGGATGTTTTTTCTTCAGTACACTGTAAGGAAGGCTATAATATTTCTAGCAATCATACTAGTCCCATTAAGCTTGAATTAGGTTCCTTGATGGAATCCTTGATTAGAAATGACTGGACAGGTGAAAGCTATGTGGTGGAGCCCTTGAGTTCACCTGTCCAATCATGTTTTTTTAACAGTGATTACATCAAGGGAGGTATGAATGCACAGGGTCTTGTTCCTTCCCTTTCTTGGGCAAACATCTAGCAACATCATGGATGAACTAGCTAATTACTGAACCCTGAAAAAAATTGGAAGTAAAAAAAAATCTAATTTCTTTGGTCACATACACATGGTTAGCAGATGTTAATGTGAGTGTAGTGAAAAGCTTGTGCTTCTAGTTCCGACTGTAGTAATATCTAACGAGTAATCTAACAAATTCACAACAAGTACCTTATACACACAAATGTAAAGGGATGAGTAGAATATGTACATATAAATATATGGATGAGTGGTGGTGTGCAGCATAGGCAAGATGCTGTAGATGGTATAGAATACAGTATATACATATGAGATTAGTAATGTAGGATATGTGAACATTATTAAAGTGCTGTTATTTAAAGTGACACCTTTATTAAGTCAATTTATTTAAGTGGCCAGAGATTTGAGTCTGTATGTTGGCAGCAGCCTCTATGTTAGTGGTGACCTTGAGATAGAAGCTGTTTTTCATTCTCTTGGTCCCAGCTTTGATGCACCTGTACTGGCCTCGCCTTCTGGATGATAGCGGGGTGAACAGGCAGTGGCTCGTGTGGTTGTTGTTCTTGATGATCTTTTTTTTACACTGATGATCGTTTTTACACACTTCCTTAGCTTCAACGCTATGAGCCTACACAAGAGGATGGAGCTGCCGAATAGGATGTGCCTCGGCTTTATTGAAGTCATTTTGTTAGAAACTCCGATTTTTATGGCAAGTCGAAACCAACAACTGGAGGCAAGGGATTTTATTCACCTCTGTTCTTTTGTTTCTTTTCTACTATGTTTAAATATTTAACTTATTTTGTATATCTGATATATTGAAATATAATAGAAAACCCCCCTTTTCTGCTTTCAGTGTACTTAGCCTACTGTACACCAATGCTTTGTATCTAGTAAACAAACAGTAACGTAATGGTGTTTTTCTTTTTAATCACGTTCACATATTTGTTACAATATAGAGATCTTACCTCATGATATCACTTTTGTACTGTGTGCACACAGAGGCTCTGCTGGCGTTACTTGAAATGCATAAGAAACTGAAATACCCCACAACCCTTAACAGAAAAGCTGTGCCTAAAAGAACGTGGAGGGCCATTTGTAACCGTCATACATGGTTTTACGACGATAGTATGGACATACAGTAGTTAATGCAAAATAAAACCCAAGATATACGCTTTTATAAATATGAAATTAGGTCATTCTTTCATGCAATATACAAATACATAATTTAGTCTACATACTCTATTTTCAGTGGTCAATAAGCTACTTTGGCTGCGTTTAGACAGGCAGCCCAATTCTGATCTTTTTCCACTAATTGGTCTTTTGATCAATCAGATCTTTTCATATCAGATATTTTTCAGAGCTGATCTGATTGGTCAAAAGACCAATTAATGAAGCAAAAATTCTGAATTGGCCTGCCATGAGGACATATTTTCATGGTTTCTCTCTAAACAATGGTGTTTAAAATGAACTGAAACCTACAGAAAGCATTTAACGGTGTCACTGCTGTGTGATCTGTACTGTTCCAGTGTTTTTCTCTCTTAGCGACAACACTTTTAAAAGCAGGTCAATATTCCCAATAGCTAGTCCCCACACCCAATGTTTGATCTACTGTGTCTTACGTCATCACAAAGTATGACGGAGGCTTTGAAGCTGGTGAATACAAAAATAAACTACCACATAGAGATCAACAGTACAGTAAGCAATAAACAGAAAGAGAGGCGACATCTTATAAAACACATCTATACATTTTGCTAGACTACTGCAACAGATCTCCCTCCGAAGCAGTTCACACAATGTCACAACTCGTGTCATGTTCTTCTGATCCCTGTGTTTGAAATAAAGTATTTTTTTTGTCTGATGAGGGACAAAAGATAAGGTTTTACTCTTAGCATTCAGACTTGTAAGTCTGTAGGGGCTCGCCTACTACTTGCGTTGCTTGTGGATGATGGTCGGCGATTGGAAGAGGGTGGTCTCGGACTGTGCTGTGACCCTGAACTTGAGTCCCCCAGTGAGTCTGGGGTGGAGGGACGCATTTTGGGTTCTGATTTCGATGCAGTCCGGGCTTGGTACCCACCACTGGCCTTAGCACCCCCATAAGAATCTGTGTCTGAGCTTTTGCCCTCCACCACTGTGGAACAATTTGAGGGAGCGTTGCCCCTCCATGTTTTCCTTCCGGCGCCTACTAGCAATGTTGGGCAGGAGGAGGCGTGAGATGCGTCCCTTGGGCGCCTGGGAGAGTCTGGGCTCCCCCTCTTCTCTTCCTCGCTGTGAGGAGGAAGGTGTGCAGACTCCTCTGGCTCCTCCTGCTTTGGCGGGGTCACTGAGTCGCAGGGCGGTGAGCGGCTGTCACTGCTGGTGTTATTGGAGTTGGAGTTGTGCTCCGTCGGGCTATGTGCAGCATCTTTGAGTTCTTCCACGCTCCGTTTACCAGCCAGTTCACCCTGAACAGGGAGGAAGGCAGAGGGGTTGATAAGGGGGGGGTAGGTGTGACCCTCCTGGGCCCGCTCCAGTAGGAGGTTGTAGCCACTGGGCGCGGAGGCCATGGTGGGATTGCAGCCGGAGGAAGCAATGCCTGTCTGATGCACCACGGAGTCTTTCTTGGCTTTGCTTGAGTAGAAGTCGTCAAGCTCGTCTTGCAGGTGTGGATAGTAGTCCAGGATGCCCTTCTTGACCTTCTTGTAGCCCAGGTGCATGATCTCCAAGATGTTTAGGAAGAGGGAGACTACAGCGATGCATTGCATAAAGACCATGAAGACACTCTTCTCTGTGGGCCGGGAGACGAAGCAGTCCACCGCGTTGGGGCAAGGCTCACGCTCGCACTTGAAGAGAGGGGAGAGCTGGAAGCCATAGAGGATGTACTGGCCCGTTATAAAGCCTACCTCCACGGCGGAGCGGGTAATGATGTGGGCCACGTAGGTGCGCAGCAGGGACCCCGACAGCGGAGCCTTGTTGAGCTTGCCTTGCTCCAGCTGCCTCACCTCTCGCTCAATCGTTTTCCGAGCCGCCACCATGTCCACGTCCACCAGCTCTAGCTCGCGACGTAGCAGGACCTTCTTTTTCTGCCGCTCCTTCTCCAGGGCTCGGAGGCGGTAGAGAGCATGGCCCATGTACACCAGTGAGGGCGATGAGACAAAGATGACCTGAAGGACCCAGAAGCGGATGAGAGAGATGGGGAAAGCCAGGTCGTAGCAGACGTTCCGGCATCCGGGCTGCTCCGTGTTGCAGATGAAGTCGGCCTGCTCATCGTTCCACACGTCCTCGGCCGCCACACCCAACACCAGCATGCGGAAGATGAATAGGATGGTGAGCCAGATCTTTCCCACCATAGTGGAGTGGATATGCACCTCCTCCAATATCCCCCCTAGGAAATTCCAATCCCCCATCTTTACACGGGCATCGTTGTGTCTGAGTAGGAGGCAGAGAGAGGATCGAGGCAATTTTGTCATTTAAAGAGGCTATATGGGTCTTTTGCCTTTTTGGATGGGTATTGAGCCCAAGGCCCCTCAATGGACAGAAATATTACTCAGAAATTCTAATTGGACATAAAGGGGGTATTCCTCCCCAATAATGAATTTATTCATATTAATATCTATATATAAACCATTCAGCTAACTTTCAAGCCACAATTTGGTGTGTAACAATTAGCAACTGAACTTTCTTACACTAGTATCTTCAAAAATATCGTAAAAAATGACATGTAAATGTTATTTTCTATGCAGTTTGTTTTAAAATCTCTATTTCATTAACAAATACTCTATGAAAAATATATTATTCCAGAGACTATTTTAATCCCACAAAGGTTGCTTTACCAATTAAAATAATGCATCAGTCCTTTCATATCAATAAATACAATTTAAAACTAAACTTGGTTAAGTCATTGACATATAAATAATGAATTGCAACATACCTTTATCAGGGGAAAAAAAGGAAATGTACATCGAAGACAGATGTAAATGTATCATGAATATGGAGCATCACATATTTGTAAAGTAGATATCAAAATGTACGAATAAGCAAGCCATCGATTATCATGTTTATTATTTGCCTCTCTTGCTCCTTTCAGTAGTCCTGTTTTGCCAAAAATAAAGCCATTCCCCTCGGTGATTTAACTTATAAACAATGAGAGAAATCAATAAGAGAGTCATTTCCATTTACCTTGCAGCAGCATGGACAGACTGCTGGTGATTTGAACCCCCATGGGTCATCCAGCCGCGATGAGGCCACCATAGAGCTTTTAAAAAATAAAAAAAATGTTGTGCCCCCTCCACATCTGTCGATGCGCATCACCTGAACTTCTGTGACCCAAATTTTACCAGGGTTGCCAGTGCCGACAATACACCACGTATGACTGAACAGTTGAGACAGCTGCCAGTGCCAGATTCTGGTCAGTCAGCGAGTTAAAATCAATAATCAGAGTTCTACCAATACAGTACAAGATAAATCATAGCCACACAGGAATTGTTTCAGCCTATTCATGCTTGCCATTTATTGATTCAGGGTTCTAGGTTAGTTAAATAATGTCCTTAATTAAAAAGAAACAGTGGAATTACTTGGTTAAAAAGATATTTGGCTTTTCCTAAAGGACTAGCTGAACTTAAATTTGAACAGTCCAGTATGGCTTGAATGTATAGCCAGGAATATAAGAGTGAAGCATGGAAAGGTGTTGTACTGGACAGATGGCCTACTTATTAGGTTCACTCTTGTCTACCGTCTGTAGATTCTATAGGTTGTTGGAGACGCCATAGCCCCCGTGAGAGATGTTTGGTGCAGTTCATCTGATGTTTGATCATGGTATATATAGGCAATGTGATGGGAGTTTCTTTTGAAATCAGTTACTGGTTCTGGTATCCCCCCCCCAAACAACATAACGCTATGGGACTGTGCCACAACTCTTTCAGATCTATAGTTTTTTTACTCTTGTAATGCAATCAATGGGTCATGTCCGATTTCATACTCTGGTGCTTCCCCTCTGTAATTAAGTTGTCTCTGGCAGTTGACACAATATTTTTATTAATTTACAAGAAATCGATTACTCTGGCTTGTTGCAATTGAAGTCAGTCAATTCAGGAAGTGAATTGAATTTAAAATCAGAACATTTGACAACTTTTGACATAAATAGCTTCTCCTGTTCAGTTTATTGAGAAGTAGTGGAAAATAGATTCCCTTTTTCAATCATTGAATTGGAATTTCAGTTTACTTCTAAATTGACTGCCTCAATTCAAATTGAGCCTAAACCTGATTACCACAGATGTTAAGGGTATATTCAAAACTTTATCTGTTTTTTTTTTTGTCCAAGAGTTGGCATAATCCTGGGTCCTGTAACTCGACCTGAAAACAGTTACAAACGTGTTTATAAAGCAGTTACAAAATGAAATGCAGTTCTGATCATTATATGTGTTAGCCTACATATAGTCTCATGTCATGGTCAGAAAACACAACTTTCTTTGTGGTTTTCCTTTAACCAGATCATACTATCATTATTTCCAAAGGAATGGATGTCGATGAGATTTTGATAATCGACTTTGGTCAATGCACAGTGCAGTTACATGGGTCTGTAATTTTGTCTATCAACAGGTAGACTAACACCAATAGGAGTTTGCCAATCTGTGTGATGTGCAATTGATGTCTATTAGGGATGGGCGCGAGTACTAGATTAAAGGTTTATATTCTATTACTAATTATCAAATTCCTGTACACTAAATTTACAAATATAACTATACTGAACAGAATGTTTCATGAGCTGAAATAAAAGATCTCAAATGTTCCATACACACAAAAAGCTTATTTCTCTCACATTTTGTGCAGGCATTTTTTTTTTTACATCCTTGTTTGTGAGCATTTCTCCTTTGCCACGATAATCCATCCACCTGACAGGTGTGGCATATTAAGCTGTATGAGGTGCACTTTGTGCTGGGGACAATAAAAGGCCGCTCTAAAATGTACAGTTTTGTCACACAACACAATGCCACAGATGTCTCAAGTTTTGAGGTAGTGTGCAATTGGCATGCTGACAGGATTGTCCATCAGAGCTGTTGCCAGAGAATATAATGTTCATTTCTTTAACATAAGCCACTTCAACCTCGTTTTAGAGAATCTGGCAGTACGTCCAACCAGCCTCACAACCACAGACCACTTGCAACCACACTAGCCCAGGACCACCACATCCGGCTTCTTCACCTGCGGGATTGTCTGAGACCAGCCACCCAGAAAGCTGATGAAACTGAGGAGTATTTACATCTGTAATAAAGCCCTTTTGTGGGGGGAAAACCCATTCTGATTGGCAGGTCCTGGCTCCCCAGTGGGGGGGCCTGGCTCCCATTTTTGTTCAGTATATTTAGCCGGTTAAATTTATAAGCACTGCCACAATTTCAAACTCTGTTTATAGTTTGTGGAGTGTATCAAGTGCAGTGAAAATACATTATGTTTTCTTTTCAGTTGTGTTTCAGAACAACCAGTAATTGAAACAACCAATTGCATACAGTATACATTTTTCCTTCAAACCCGTTTCATTTAAAACTAATATGAGCGTACTGAAAATATTTTTTCTAACACATTCTTTCAAATGCAATCCCTAATGTCTATCTCGAACACTTTCCAGCTTTCCAAAGCACCTACCACTCATTCATTTTAAATTTGGCTGAAGTATCAATTACATATATCTACTGGCCCAAATCCAGACATTTTCTACTAGTATCTCCCCATGATGAGTAAACCAGATTTTCATGCTCTAACTAATGACCTGCACAAGGGAAAATGTGAAAATATTGATTCTCAGTACAAAACCTTAACCCCAAATCCTGGGTTTATTATTGCTGAGCAGACGGTGTGCCAGTCTGGTTCTGCTTTACTCTACTTTAATACAGGAGCTAGCATTGTTCAATCCCAAACAGACTGGTACAAAATATAAACTGACTATACCATTCACCTGAGAACCCTGTGTACTGCCCTGAAATGGTCTCTCTTTAGAATATTGGTCAAATCATTTGGCAACACTAAGGGGATTGATTCACTTTCCAAATGAGTCTGATTCAAACACATTTATAGTCAGGGATTCACATTAGGTGAACCTTGTTTGGGGATTTTATTTAGCATATTTTCCAGCAGTTTGTTGAATTTAAGAACCAATATTTATGACAACTTGGCCATGACTAATTTATCAGTACTTTCTGAAGTTCATTATCCCTCTTAACCAATGGTTTAAGTGTCCACAAAGCAGACAAGCAAGCACTAACTAGCACACAATTAAATAATGGCACTGTATTGATGTTCCGAGTCTGGAACTATGGAATGTTCCACATAAACTGGCTAGAGTGGTGGCTGTCACTGGGGTACGATCAATTGTCTTTTTTTGAAGCCACTGTTAGCTAATAATAGAAGCGTGACACCCTAGGTCAGGTCAGACATCAGTCAAGCAAATACTCTGCTCCGTACCCATTCACTAACCCCCATGTCTGGCTTGCCATAGGCCAAATGAATTAAGATAGTTCATCTTGGCAAAACATATTAGTTGTTATAACACCAAATAGAGTTTACACAACAAAAAAACTCATAATCCAATCATTTTCACAGAGATCGGATTATGCGTGGCTTTGTCAACACAGATCTAAGATCCGAAGGGATTTTGAAAATGTAAAATAACATTTATTTAATGTAAAAGTGATGAAAAGATACAAGATTGAGTCTGGAGATAAAAAAAAGAGGTTCAAATACAAAACAAGTAATTTACAATTGGAATGTTATGCTATCTACCTGACATGTACTTTGAAAGTACATTGTACAAGTTGAAATTACATAATAAATACCTAAAGTATGTATTGGTTTCTTAGAGATTTGTTGAACCGCCATTTGGTTTCACATACCAACTAACCAATATCACCACAAATAAGTTTCGGAAAAACAATTGAAGATATCACCAATAAAAATATGCCATACCTAAAGATGAGGCCTTTTCAATGACCTTTTCATTTTTCTCATGGACTGTCATACTAAACAGTTACGTAGACTAATACACAGTGGCACAATGGAAATGATATAGACAATGCCTAATATACAATGCAAAGTGCTGCCCTCTACTGTTCCACTGTACACAAACATCCTAAACAACCAAAGGATTAACAGACTGACTGATAAATTCAAACTGCTGGCAAGTGGCAAAAGCTAAAGAGAAACACAAATTAAAATCATGCTTTCAATAAATTATACTTGAAAGAGGCTTAGCCAAGGATATGCGAGCAGATTAACATTGATATGTGCTATTGTCAGACAGTGTCTCATCCTGTCAACAGGGAAGTGAAACAATAACCTGGCATTGGGCCACTGTCATGGCTTGTTTACGAATTGGCACGCCGTTAACCAACAGATGACACACTTGCTCCTGATGGCTTGAAAATTCCCCCAAAACACACATAAACTCACACAATTGTAGGCCAATCTAAAACTCAGAGGAAAGGACCTGCTTGGGGAAATAATGTCCTACCTCACTGACTAATCAGGACAAACATCATATATGGAAAAAAATACCCGTAACACCAATTAACTGAGGTATATTGAGTTCAGTACAAAACCTAGAGATCAAATTAATAATGCATTTCATTATCAACATCACTAAAAAAAACATGTAACAAAGATAATTTGCACTGAGTGAAATACTACACTTCAACAAGGAATCCTTCTTTCAATTTAAAATCTCTTCTCTCCTGCAGTAGAGGTTTACATCCGTTATTCAAAACGCATGAATTTGTATAGTGTGAAATTATGCAGGGGAAAGGAAGAAGTTGAAGAGCACAGCGAACAAGAGGAAGACTACGTAGCCGACTATGCAGAGCCAGAAGCGCGGGTCCTTCAGGAGCTTCTGGTTGTAGGCGCTGAAGAACACGTAGCCAATGGTCATCCCAGCCACCCCTCCTCCGATGTGCGCCACAAACGAAACCTGAGGGAGACCAGGGAGAAGTCTAATTTCAGTCTCATTTTCCCTTCAAACCAACAAAGTCATGCTGTGCTACAGCCTTACAATTAGCATCCTCTGCCCTGTCGCTGTGGTTAGTATGCAAAGGGTGGACAGCCAGTAAAAATAGCAGGACCAGTTTAAATGCAGACGGTGCATTTGAAACCACACTTCTCACAAAGACCAAGAAAACATGAAATAAAAGCAAGATGAGAGAGGGGAAGCAGGTGATAGATTAGTAGCTTATAGCCCAGTCAGTTAGGCTGCTGGAAAGACAAACAGCTGCAACCCTTATCATGCTCTCCGCTTCTCCTAAAGCAGAGAACAGAATCAAGGATCACACTCATCACAGTCTAGTGACAGGAATGATTTGGGTGCAATAGTTCAGGGGGAACAGACAGGATGTGTGTGTGACAGAGTGTGTAGAGGGCAATCTGGTTTAGAGATTAGTCAGTCCTGTGTAACTGTAAGCCGTATAATGCAGCTGGGTGGTACTGCTACTGCAGTTTTTTTGTCTCTAAGTTTCTATTTAGGCACACTGATAAAAGCCAGATCTACTCACTGTTATATTGGTCTAGGGTTGGACTTCGCATAAGAGCCTCTCCAGTTTTGAACTAAAGACTGTTCTAAAAAAGCATTGCTCTCTGCTGAAACAATACTTATCTGTCTGTGGAAAATCTTTCAATGCCATGCATTTTAAGAAGAGAAAGGGCATGCAGGACAACAACAAAAAAGATGTCTTACCTTCAAGCCAACGTCGTGAGTAAGAAACCTTCTGTAAAGGGCGAATCCGACATCTGTCCCGACTTGAGAAAAAAAAACATTGAACGTTTAGTTACTGAAATACAACCACAGAGGCGTGGGCGCTGCTGGAAGAGTAAACCTTGAGGCACTGGTGGGAAAATAATACGAGTGGATCTGGGAAGGGACCTACCGATAATCACAATCACTCCAATACGAAACACTCCGAGGAGAGGAATCATCTCTCTGAAGTTCTGTAGGCCACAGAGTTACACAAGAGGAAAGAACAGGGAAATAATGAGAGAGAGAAAAGAAATCTGCTAAAATAGTAGAATCAGCAGTTAGCCAGAACTCACCACAACAGCATTCATGAAGTATCCACCTATGAGGGCATATACCCCCCCAGAGGCCCCTACGAGAGCACTGAGAGGATCAAATATGGAGCTGGCCAGGGAGCCTGAGGAAAACATGCATGAGAAGGTCATCTATAGCATTATAGACATTTCAGCTATGAAACCCAAACAGGAAAAAACTAACTTTTGAGAAGCGAAAGAATGTCAGAGACTTAAGTGTGAAACGTGATTACCATCTACACAGCTCTGTGCCTGTGAGTTGCTAGCATTGTACAGTCATGATCAGAAAAAATCCAGAAGAGGTATGTAACAAGTGCGCTAATAATAACTGAGACAACCTGTCGCGCACATTGTGTTGGTTAACTAATCATATGCTATACTATTCATGTCACTAGCTAAAACAGAGTCAATTTAAAAGCAACTTCATTCAGTCGTAACAGACCCTTGAAGACAACTGTGTCTATTTGACTGTGCGTCAATGGAAAAATGGGGTGTATGTGGATGCCCACCTGCTAGGACGCCTGCCATGTAGACCATGCCCACTTCAAAGCCTTTGTGGACCAGCTCCAGCGGGATGCCCAGCAGTAGCTGCATCACCAGGTTGCCCAGGATGTGCTCCACGCTGTGGGGAAGGAAGACATAGAGGAGATGGAGACGTGGGAGTTGAGACTTAGGCAGGAATTTTTCACTGGGGTAGCTTGGTCATTGCAAAAGGGTGCTTGCAATCTATGAAGTATGCACACAAGCTAAAATCCAAGCTAGCTAGATACTATCTGTACAATGGTAGGCTCTTCGCCCCGGGATACATGTACACTGGGGCCAGTGTCAAAGAGAAGTTCATCAATCATTGACATTGAAGCCACAAAAAAAATATATCAGAAGCAGAATTGTCAGTTGGTAAAATTGCCAACCAAAGTGAAAACAACTTTGCATTCTAGCATTAAATATTTTCCAGCTAGTAGTAGCTAATAGAGCGGCAGGTTGCCTAGTGGTTAGAGCATTGGGCCAGTAACCGAAAGTTGCTAGATCAAATCCCCGAGCTGAGAAGGTAAAACTCTGTCGTTCTGAACCCTGAACAAGGCAGTTAACCCACTGTTCCTAGGCCGTCATTGTAATTAAGAATTTGTTCTTAACTGACTTGCCTAGTTAAATAAAAGGTGAAATATTTTTTTGTAGTTGAAATATCAGCGTTAAATCAGATAACCACCAGCTTCACCCTTATGTGGCTGCTAGAAAAACTAGAAAGCAAGCGTCAACAGCCAATCCAGTAGGGGCTAGAAGCTATAGTCAGCTTTTATTGGTCAAAAGCGACACAACATCGCGGAGTATGTGCATAAAGTTTCAGCTTTCTACAACTTTGGTCCCACCCTGTTCACGCTCCCTCGCGTCACCCAACTGTCCCCCCCGCCCACTTCACTAAAAATGAAACGAGGCTCCATTGTTTTGTCGCCCACATCATGTTATGTGGATACGTAAGGTCAGGCTGCCTATATGAAACAACACAGTTAATGTTAATTGCAAAACTTTTTGCTAACGCTAGCTGATGGCTAGGTTGGCACGTATTTGCAAGCAAAGTACATTTCAACACATCCTCAAAAACATTATTTTACCTGAGAAGATCCTCTTAAATTATTTCTGGTAAAAACTCCTTATGGGGTACATTCCACAATTCTGGAGAAAAAATGCAATCGAAAATCTTCATAAAAGGCATCAGGTAGAAGTAAATTAATCCATGAACACGAATATAATTGTACATATCTTAAATTACCACATTTTCATGAATTTGATCATATAAGATTGAAGCCCATTCAAAAACATTACAGGACTTACACCAGGAAGTAGGCGAGACTTTCATAGGGTATAGCTAGCTATAAGCAACTTTTACATAGTCCGAAGATACAGTATCTCAATAAACAGGATTTTTCAACCACTCAAATTCATGAGATTCTGGCTGAGCCAATGAGGCACGGCGTTATTTAGGCTGTGCCGTCTTGCTGAGCAGTGGGAGCTCGTTCGTGAGAACAGGATTTTTTTGAGAGAGAGAGAAATCCTGTGGATTTAGCACTTTGTGACATCGGCTGATGTAAAAATGGTTTTATAATTACATTTGATTGATTTGATTGAAATGTTAACTTTCGTTATACATTGACAATTTAAAACGGGCCTATTCTAGAGGGGGCTTCCGCCACCGTCTTGCTACCCCCTAGCGCCGCCAGTGTGAGAGTATGATCGAGTGGATAGGCGAGTGAATGTCTTACCAATGAATCAGAACCTGTGGAAAGACTCAAAGAAACACAAACAACGTGCACACTGCAATTTACTTTTAAAGGTCATTTTTGCTTGAGCCGACATCCACAGCGTCTACAGTGAATGCAAGCTCTGTGAACATTTGGGAAATTGCCTTTTAAAGCCTTTCACTTGGATTGAATCGTGACCTCAAACTCTGAAGAACCCAGAACTGCTTTAGCAATGGCCAAGTGTTGTATAAACAGATGATATGGGAGAGAGTGAATCATTTCAGTGAGATGTGGCAAGAAGAATGATCTGCAATGCTCTACTCTTTTGGACACAGATTAAGCCACAGGAGCTTGGTGGCACCTTAATTGGGGAGGACGAGCTCATGGTAATGGCTGGAGCAGAATCAGTGGAATGGTTTCAAACACATGGTTTCCATGTGTTTGATGCCATTCCATTCGCTCTTATTATGAGCCTTCCTCCCTTCAGCAGCCTCCTGTGGATTAAGCCTAGTCCTGGACTAAAAAGTTTGGTCAATGGTAAATCTCCAGTGGGTTTGGGCATCTGTGTGAGGTGAAGTGACCCTTACCCAGCGTGGACAAACATGTAGGAGACAAAGCGCCACGCCTCCTCCCGCCGGTCAGGCTTGTAAGTGAGAGGGCTGTTCCAGATGCCCTCGCCCAGGGTGACCCACTGCTTCTGGGGCTTCCACACCGCATAGTAGATAAACACTGCTAACTGTCCAGACAGACACAGGTTAGATCAGTGACTAGTTACATAATGACAGGAGGGGTCCTGAAAGGCTAAACAGTTGTTTTAAATGTAGCCATTAGTCAGCCTTCTACATAGTGTTGCAGTATGGGCAGAGTAGACCATTATAGCAGAATACAAACATACTTCAAACTGATAACACACAATGGCAACAAAGTTAATGAGAAGAGCAGAGAGAACCCTAGACAAATTCCTTTAACAAACTGCGTCGACATCGCACATTTTTCTTCTCACAAACTCATTTCACCTTTAAATATCAAACACACATCTCAATTATTTTGCCATAACAAGCTCACCATACTACTAAAATATCAGTGAAATGTCATGGACACAGTGTACGTGGTGTATGATTACAATCACATTCCTTGGGAGGATAGCCTTAAACCCTGGTCCCAATATTAACTGTGCTCAAACTCTATTTTCATTGAGCCAACGCATAGGTCTAGGGATTGCTCTAAGAATCTTGGATGAATTCAGACATCGAGATGGATAAGCTGGCTGAGACCTCCCACAGCAGAAGGAGAGAGAGGAATGTCTGGTACAAGAGCTCTTCAGTTTGGACCTTAGCCACATCCAAATACCAATGTTTAGCCATTTAATCGAGCTCGCCAGCTTGTAGTCCTAAAAAACTGAAATTAGTTACCTATGGGGGAAATGAATGGGGAAAGAATAGGGTTTTGGGATAAACATAGAAAATAAGGTCTGAGGTTAACACAGGCTTAGGAGAGACATTTTATTCTGTGAGATAATATCAGTCAGTTAAAATGACATTTATGAATTATGACGCCTTTGTGCTTTATGTGCTTCAAAATTCACAAAAAGTGACGTTAGCTGATTAAGATTATCTCATAGAACAAAACGTATAAGATCTCCTAAGCCTGTGTTTACCACAGACCTTATTTCTGACGTTTATTTAAAAATATATACATAAATTTCCCCATAGGCTTTGTCCAATGAACCATGGTAGAGGTATAATATCAGCTGCACCTCTCTCTTTAAATACCATGTCCAGAGCATTTCCTGAAATCGAAAATTCACTCAGGTATAACAACACAATCATGACAACGTATGCAGATGCAAAAGAGGCTACTTGTTGTCAATGCTGCGCTGCCATTAGTAGGATGCGTATTAACCATGATGCGCATTAACCCTCACCTCTCCGATGCTGATGAGGATGATGAAGATGGGAGGGGGGCAGCAGTTGGCTCGCTCCCGGTACTGTTCGTGGAGTTCTTCCGGAAGCATCCACTTGGAGATGGAGCGATGGAACCTCTCGCAGCATCCAACCTTCCTGTTCCCGTCATCCCCTGCCGTATCGCCCATCTGTCTCCCATCTCTGTCTACCGGGTCTACAGCAAGGGGGTCCTGCTCTTCAATGTCTGTGTCCATCACTCCTCAGATCGTGGCCTAGACACATAGAGTGGATGAGCCCTACAGTCAAATTAATTGACAGGAAGAACACGATACATTTCAGATCTCTATGAAAGTATTGTCATTTTCTTTTCAGTATCTGTCGATAGACATACATTGAGGGGTGGTTTCCTAGACACTGATTAAATTTGACTTCATCTGTGTCTGGGAAACTAGACCATAGGCAGAGGATTTTGGGGGGAATAAAACCATAAAAAAGGTGAGGATTGCACCATTCAAATTTACTGCAAGAATCCCAAATAGATATAGTATTTGGCAAAAACAATAATTAAAACATTGATTACATTGGGATACAATGACATATGCCTCTCTATTAATGTGTGGGATTTTTTAAATTACAATTTTTACAATATATATAGGCCTTCTCAGAAAACTTAAGGGGGGGGGGGGGGGGGGGGGGGTGGCAAATAAATTCAGACCGCCCATTGGGGAACCCTGGCCTAATACAGCAATGGCTGATATATTGGACTACTTTGGAGTCTGCCACTGTAGGGTCAATATGAATGACAGAAATACAAGCACGAACAATACAATTTCAAAGAGAATTTTCCTAAGCCCTTTTTTTGACAACGTGGCTTTCCCCCCCAATTGACCTGTATATGAACCATGCAAACTTAACCCACACACACATGATCATGTCCCATTCAGTACAGAAGTTGGTCTACACATTGTCCATAATAGCAGAGGCCTATATAGCAGGCAATGGTGTTTAGAAAGTTTAGAAGTAACTTACGTAACGTTACTGATTGGTAGAGCTGTCGTGTAAAATGATTCAACTCAACGTTTCCACTAGCATCTTAAAATACATAAATTACTGTAGAAGTTTCTCTTTAATACCTTTTCTTCTGTTTTTTTTTTATTTTTAAGCAATTCTAAAACAGTCCGGACATTCCAAGACGCGTAAAATCCTCACTACTGTCCTTGGGGAAATGACGGTCAATTCTGATAAATGACTTGAGATAATTATAGACCTCCCTTTGCTTTTCCTGCTACGAACTTCCTTCCTTTTCCAAACAAACCACTGAAGAACCCCCACTTGAAACGAATAGGCTGCTGAGTCTCATTTCATAAATTTAAAAAGTTGAATTTCGCAGGCATTTTGAAACAACTCACCTGCGCTTCCGGTAACACCTGAGACCGGTGACGCCATCATGGGCTTGAGGCTTTGGCTGGAGGTCCCCATTGATGAAATGTCCTCCATCAACAACATATTATTAAAAGTGTGATATGCATCGTTGTTTCGTGGACCACAGACAAACGAGTCATATACTTGTTTATCAACGATTCTGAGGTTCAAATATTTTAATTGTTCCAAAGGAAAAGCTTGTTCTACTGTCAAGCATCCTATCAATGCAATTTCTGCATAATACGAGTTGTACCACTAGAGGGTGTAAGAGACCATTACGAAAGAGACACCCATAATAATAAAATAAAACAAGTTTTACATGTACTGACTTAATTGGGCTGCTTGATGATTTTCACATATACACCCAGTGATGCCAATTTAGCAATTTTGTTGCTAGATTTAGCAACTTTTCAGACTACCCTGGCAACTTTTTTTTCAAACAGCACCTAGCAACAAATGTTCCTACTTTTAAAAATGTATTTGGAACTTTTAGCAACCTTTGAAAAGTGACTCAAATGCTAAAATGCACGCATTTTCCCTCTAAATGACACAAAAACGATTTTCTCTGTCACACACCCAGTCACAACACACGTGCCTGGCTGCAAAAGTGCATTGTGAGTGACGTCTGCAGCAGGCGCTCAGCTCGTGCACAGGCAGCAGCAGGCCAGAAGCAATTTCAGCAAATTGCAAATCATTGTTGGCTAAATGCAGCAGCAGTAGTACGGGTTCGACGAGCCAAACCCAAAGAATATAGTTAGTCACGAATGTTTGATCTTGAACAGAACTTACAACATCAATCAACATGTCTCAATCAAAATGGTACAGCCAGAAGTACAGAAAAGAGTGTGAGTCTGTACCTGAACAAATGTCAAATTTTTTGCAGAGATGGCCAGTCAATTTGAGTAACGTTATTGTATATTCTATGTGATGACGCAGTTTTACGCTATCACGCAATTACATCACAACGTCATTAAGCAACTTTTAGCAACAAATCAACCTGCCTCTAGCAACTTCCCCTGAAAACTAGTTGGCAACACTGTATACACCAATCCTCTCAGATCTTCATACGTGCCATGGTGGTAGGAAGTAGTGTTAAATTAGACATTTTGGAATTGTCACAATAGTTACCCCCAACCCGACAACTCCTCAAGTCATATAGTGCATTCGGATATGGAACGCCATTTGGGTCTTTGCTTGTCAAAAGAGATACACGTCAAATAACACTATTTGACATGTTAAATAAGCTTGTTCACCAATCGGGACCTGAATAGGACTGCACGTCACATAATCATTTAACACGTTAATACATTTTTTACGTAGTTATTACACATTGATTACAATAGAAATCCTATTCGATGTGTCACAACGATTCACCGATATGTATGCTATGATGCTAGTAAAGTTTTGTCTCGCGCACCTGCCGCTGGCGCACGAGTGCAGACACAATTCCCCTTAATAGTGATGGGCATTCCGGCTCTTTTCAGTGAGCCAGCTCGTTCGGCTCAGATCACCAAAAACAGCTTTTGGCTCCCAAACGGCTCTCTAAAAAAATATTGTAACGACCCTGTGTTTATAAGCGCGGAAATCGACTCTGCCGCTCGAGCATGCTTTTGCGGCACGGTCGATAGCGCGCCGGACCTCGGGCTAGGAGGTCGAGGGTTCGAGACCTGCTCCCTGCTGTTTCATTACATTGGTGTCAGAAGTGGGATCGGACCTCGCATCCACGACAGTGCGTGTGCTTGGCCGGTGAGCGCGTTCCTGTAAGACGTAAAGTCGCAAGCTAGCGCGAGGACGCGCTCTTTGAAAGGAGGGAGTAGTGTAACGACCCTGTGTTTATAAGCGCGGAAATCGACTCTGCCGCTCGAGCATGCTTTTGCGGCACAGTCGATAGCGCGCCGGACCTCGGGCTAGGAGGTCGAGGGTTCGAGACCTGCTCCCTGCTGTTTCATTACAATATGTTTTGTATTTTTTCAAGACAAACAGTTTGCAATAGTTTGACTATGATTGGTGTGAAAACAATTCTAATTAAATTATTAAATTAAGTCATACTCTACTTTAACCACAATGTATTTAAACATGCATTGGTTTGTTATGAAAAATAATGCTATTAAACATTTGCATTTAAAGTATAACTTTTTAATGTATTGTAATGACCTGGCTAGATCATAAAGGAACAACTGTCCAGACAGAGGAGTTTACGAATTTACGGTTTATTAAACCAACTTTACACAGGCTACTGTTTGGCCGTAGCCTGACCTTCTCTTGTGAAGGACAGACGTAAGAGAGAGAACAACAGCTAAACCTGGTCTTAACTTCCAATGCTTCATCCACCTGCCCCCCCCCCCCCCACGCCACTCCGCCAACCACCAGGAAGTCCGGCATCAGAACATTCCAGGCATTCCCGTGATTGGCAGAAACGGTTGATTGGCATGTCGGACCCCGCGGACACTGGGTACTGGTAAGTACAACACAACCAACTAATAGCCTAACACATAACACACAGCTGTCTGTGCGGGTCGCTACACAGCCCCCCAACCACAAAGTCCCTCGTCCCCGAGGGAACAAACTAAGTCTCTGAAGCGACCCGGAGGTCTCCTTTGCCTGCGCGGCCGTGATCGCCGCAGAGTGTGCAGATGTGAAACAGGGTGCTCCGTCCGTGGCAGGGGGCTGCCCCTCTGGGACCCAGGGGATGAAGGCAGGGATATGGGGGACAAGGATGTGGGAACAGGTAATACAGTCCTTGGCTCTGGGGAACCATGCGGTGACACAGGGAGGGAGACTGGGAGAGTGGGCTGTCTGGAGCCTTGTCTGCGGCACCTGGGGTTGGTGCCTGGAGAATGTCATTGCCAGAGAGGGGAATTATGGGGGTCCCTGGGGTTTGGGAAGAAGAGACCCCTCTGTAGGGGGCTAACCTGTCCCGGTAAACAACCTCCCCTACCCTCTCCAGGACACTGCAGGGTCCCACTCAGTGGCTGTCCAACTTGGGGCATCTGCCTTTTTTTCTTAGAGGGCTGTAGACCCAGACCAGCTCCCCAGCCACAAAGTGCCTTCCCTGGGTGTGCACGTCATAGTTCCTCTTCTGCCTCACACCTGCATTCACCAGCTGCTCTCTGGCGAAGGTGTGGGCTGTCTCCAGGCAGTCCTGGAGTCTCCGGCCCCGGGGGAACATGAGGGTTATCCAGGGGCCGACCAAACGCCATCTCTGCAGGGGTGCGGATCTCTCTCCCCAGCATGAGGAGGGCAGGCGTGCAGGAGGTGGAGTCTTGGACAGCGGAGTGGCATGCCATGAGGACCATAGGCAGGTGCTTGTCCCAGTCACGCTGGTGTTTGGCAGAGACGATGGTCAGCTGCTGTCCAAGCGTTTTGTTGAAGTGCTCCACAAGGCCATCACTTTGAGGATGGAGAGGAGTAGTAGCCTCTCACACATGGTGGCGAAAACACAGGACTCAAAGTTTCTGCCTTGGTCGCTGTGGATGGACTCCGCAGCTCCAAACCTGCTGAACATCCCCGCTGTCAGAGTGTCAACGATGGTCTCTGCCTCCTGGTCAGGCAGAGCATAGGCCTCGGGCCAATAGTCCATGGCCATGAGCACCCAGCGGTTTCCACTGTCTGTGGTGGGGAACAGCCCAACAGATGAGTCTGACCCACCTCTTCCTCACTCAGCGCAAAGCTGTCTCTGAATTCAAACAACAACCTCTCCTCTCCCATCTTGGGTAGCTAGGTTGGGGGGGGCGTGGCCCGGGCTCACGGAGGGATGTGTCGTGGAGGTAGCTGGGGGAATGTAACACACAGTCGTAGGTGACAGGCTGGGGAAAAATGCACAGACCTGCCCCCTACTGTCAGAGTCATTATTCCCTTCCCTTTCATGGGTGCCAGCTTGCCTGTGACTGTGTGGAGCTGCACAGTTGTGGACTCAAACTGAGTCCAACCTGGCATAATATCCGGCCTCACCAGGGTTACTGTGGACCCAGTGTCCACCAGGGCAGAGCAGGGCACCCCTCCGCAGTGACAGGGACATGACCAAAAGTCCCCAACACAGGTCCTGCCCACCACAGCAACAGGCTCCATCAGCTTGCCCTCGTCTGCTTCTGGGGGAAGTGGAGCCTTGCTTCCCCGTTTGTGCCGATGGGCTCCTCCTGAAGATGATGGTGGTTGGGAAAGAGAGCCAGGGGTCCGCACTCCCCGGTCTATGCGGACCTCGAGCCGTTTCCCTGAGCTCTGAGGGACATGGGGCAATCCCCTTGCTTTGCAAGGGCCGCGGATTTTGTGGAGCGATGGGTAACGACGCTTCGTGGTTGACTGTTGTTGATGTGTGCAGAGGGTCCCGGGGGCGTGGGTTTGAATCCCACTGCTGTCAGGCTTCCTTTTTACCAGCTTGGACTACTAACTGGAACAGTTGGATGTACTCTAAAGAGTAGTTTGAGAAACACTGGTATAAGCTGTTTGGGACAAAAGGTAACTGGCGCACACAACTGTTAGAAGGTCAAAACTTTGACCTAAATGTCACTTTTAGAAAGGTAGTCAAACTGTCAGTCAGGGCTGTTGTTGGCTAGTTGCTTTCTGGGTATAGACCTTTAGAAGCAAAGTGCATTGGCTCATGAGTCAATTATTGGCATGCATTAAAATAAAACTTATTTACATAAGTATTCAGACCCTTTGCTATGAGACTCAAAATTGAGCTCAGGTGCATCCTTTTCCATTGATCTCATCCTTGAGATGTTTTGACAACTTTATTGGAGTCCACCTCTGGTAAATTCAATTGATTGATTGGACATTATTTGTAAAGGCACATCTGTCTGTTGACGTGACTATCATTAATGTGATGACTGCTTTTTATCAAATTACATACCATGTTTAAATTAATCATGTAACAATTAACTCATTAGGAATTTGGGACACCACGGGAACAGTTGTTTACCAAGTTACTATCTCCCGACTTAAACTCTAAAGATCTCTTACATAGTTAACAGTCAATTACAAATTATTACCTCAGTCTCGTTCTGAACGTTGCATAATCCTTGGATATCTGCATAACCCTAACCTAAGTGATGAATCAGCGATACACAAATAACGAAATCACACAGAATATGTAAACACACACAGCATAGGTTATTGATTACATACACAATACAATGAAAACAGGTCCCTAGGGGACTAACAAAAGCATGACCGATTGGTTACACAATGGAAAGGGGAGGGGTATGCAAGGAGAGGGAGAGACAAAGAGCCAACTTCTCATACACACATTTGGAAGCTACGCTCACGGAAATATGAATACTTTGCACATGAACGACCACTTCATTCGGAAAAAGAAATGCAATATATATTTACACGTAATGTCTTTCTGTCGTCTCTGAAACCATTCCATTCGTCTATGGGAAGTCCTTCAATGTAAGTCTCTGGTTGTCCACCAGAGGTCACTATGTCCTTCCTAGTTGTAGGCTTCTTCTGTTCTGGAGTGTTCTGTAGAATAGATACTTCAGGTGTACCACATGGTGTTCAGAGGGATTTGTCCTTCCCTCATCTTTGGTTGAATGTCCTTTTGGCCATGTCTGTACTTTACTCCGTTCATCTTTCCCTCAATCCTGACTAGTCTCTTAGTCCCTGCCGCTTAAAAACATCCCCACAGCATGCTGCTGCCACCACGCTTCCCCGTAGAATGGTATTGGTACTGCCTGGTTTCCTCCAGACGTGACGCTTGGCATTCAGGCCAGAGTTCAATTTTGGTTTCATCAGACCAGAGAATCTTGTTTCTCATGGTCTGAGTCCTTCAGGTGCCTTTTGGCAAACTCCAAGCGGGCTGTCATGTGCCTTTTTGAGTGGTTTCCTTCTGGCCACTACCATAAAGGCCTGATTGGTGGAGTGCTGCAGATATGGTGGTCCTTCTAAAAGATCCGTGCATCGACACAATCCTGTTTCGGAGCTCTACGGACAATTCCTTCGACCACATGGGTTGGTTTTTGCTCTGACATGCACTGTCAACTGTGGGACCTTATATAGACAGGTGTGTGCGCATTTCCAAATCATGTTTGATCAATTTTATTTACCACATGTGGATTCCAAGTTGTAGAAACATCAATGGAAACAGGATGCACCTGAGCTTAATATCAAGTCTCTTGCAAAAGGTCTGAATACTTATATGAATAAGGTCTATTTATCTTTAATAAGTGTAAAAAAAAAAGTATTTAACCAATTTTAGAATAAGGCTGTGTCGTAACAAAATGTGGAAAAAGTGAAGGGGTCTGAAATCTTTCCGAATGCACTGTAATGGGCTTCAATTGATTATGCAATCTTAAAGCACATGCACTGCACAAATAAACCTTCCTTTGACAAAAGACTAACTTTGTCTTTTTTAAATTATAAATGACAAACAGTTTGTTCAACAATGCATAACAAAAAAGTAATTGAGGGAAACCATTTTAAATCACAGAAATTTTATTTTCAAAAGAATTCCACATCCTCAGATAAAGAGTTGGAAAATAAAAAGAAACTGGGTGGATGAGAGGCCAGGGGGATTTAGTAATACAGCTTCTGCAGAGGGGGCAGTGCTGGCAGGTTATAATACAGAAGGATCAGAAAAGCCACTACAGCACTGGGGAGTAGAACGACAGATCTGCTTTAGTCAAAAATCCAGAGCAATAGCATATCTCGAATCATTACATTTTCTTCCGGTTCATTAGCATTTTGGCCAGCAGACAGTTTGACAAAAAACAAAACAAATGGATAAACCATGGCACCGAAAAAGCATGAAAAAAGGAAATAAAAAGCACAAATCTATTGGAGGAAAGGGCAGTAGAAGAGCAGCCATCTTGTGAGAAGAGCTGGTACCTCATCGATGGGGAATTCAAGAGACATCTGAAACAGAGGGATTGAATAATGGATGAAAACAGCATGAAGACAGAAATGAGATGACAAGATAATGCATTAGAACTCTGAACAGAGAAATCTATTTTATGTGGCTGTAGGGATTGCTTTGTTTACTCTTCAGAAGCAAAATTGTGTACGGGTAGAAAGTGAAGACTGAAACTCTGATACTTACAACTAGCAGGCCTTGCGCCGTATCTTCGCATGATCTGGTCTTGTGTGAATTTCACAAAAGATTCGTATTGTTCTGTAACAGAGGATCAAAATGGCTGTTGGATTAGTACAAAATTGTGAAGGTGCAGATTCAACTACCAGATATGTATCAACACATACTGGTGTCCTTTCTACATGTGATGCAAAAAAAATAATATTTGGTGCTTCTTTCTTCACTAAACGGTTGATCATTCCAGTCACAGGAAATTTATATTCTATAAACATTAGCAGTCTTGGCTAGTAGTGTCTAGTCTATAAATCCATATCTGCCAAGAGCAGCCCTTAATTAAACAAAAACAAAAATCAGCAGGACATTAGATAAAAGGCATTAAATGTGTTCTGGGGGAGCAGCAAATAGGCCTCTCTTATTGCACACAGGGTGCCATAACATTTAAGATTTTTCGTAAGACAGAAGGAACAAACTAAAGCCATTTTCACACTATCGTGCTGACCCGAACCACTGTGCTAGCTGACATTTTTAGCATGGTTCCAGCATCTACAGTTTATGCGTAACCATGCCACCTCAGCTTGTTTGGCTCAATAATGTGAAAAGCCCTTTTGACTGAGGTTTAAGGATGGTGATATGCAATGTGCTATCTGTACCTGCAAGTTTTGTGTTGAGGATCTGTTCATACTCCTCCCGGATCTTCTCCTCGTGGTCTTTGAGCAAGCGCTCACACAGGTAGCTCACCTGCCTCAGTGTGAACGACGGCTGGTCCTTCCTCGAGGCACCTGGGACACAGTGAGATTTTAAATAGGCTGACATTGCCCAGGTCAGAGTTCACAATGTCCTCTCTAGGAATAGAAGTCTGCGCAACAATTTCTTGCTTGCCGTTTGTCGCCTTCGACTCAGCAGCAGCCTAGAGCAGTGGTTCCCAACCGGTGTGCTGCGTGCCTTGAACTCAGGTGTTTAGCCATGGGTGGGCATAGGCCCACCCACTGGGGAGCCAGGACCTGCCAATCAAATTGAGTTTCTACCCACAAGAGGGCTTTATTTGACAGAAATACTCCCCAGTTTCAGCTCTCCGGGTGGCTGGTCTCAAACATGAAAATGGCACATGGTTGCATCTGTATCTTGTTTTAAGTCTAGTGCGCTCAGGCTGTTACATTTGTATCACTTGAGGGGCACGCGTCACGAGCAAAGGAATTTGTATCATTTTACGTAGTCTGTGAAAACCATTAGCTCAGGCAAGTCTGATTCGGCCTTTATTTTTATATACATGGCTCTGGGTTAGCTATACCAGAGCCTCTGCTATAGAAACAAACAGAACATGACTGTGTCCGTGGTTGCACCTTCACAATGTAGAAAACAGCTTGACTGTACCCCAAAAAAAACATAGTAAAAAAAACATACCAGAGCTTAATTTCCTTATTTCTTGCGCAGATTCTTGGGAAGCTCCTAAGGGGTACAAACAACTTAACCATCATGAGTAAGGAACTATCAAAACTATGAAAATATTTAAAATACACCCTATTTAATCTATTAAAAAAAACATTTGTCACAGAAAATAGATGGTTTGCAGAATGAATCAGATGGGAGGTCATTACCACTAAATGAATATGGACATTTTAGGTGTGCCGCAGAATTTAATATTCCATCGTGTGCCACGGTTCATAAAAGGTTGGGAACCAGTGGCCTAGAGGGTCACACGGCACTAACAAGGCCCCGTTGCCAAAGTCTCCTGACCTTGGAGCTGGATCCAGGGGAAGGCTGAATGATTCATACCCTGGGATTTTAAGTGTACTATGACCCATTCTGACTTTCTGACCAAAGCTTTCTAAAGCTAAATTCCAGGCAATAGTCTCCGAACTAGGAGAGAAAACTATAATTACTAGAACGGAGTGGCAGATATTCACATTCAAGTCAATGGTCTCCCGAGTGACGCAGCGATCTAAGGAGGAGTCACTAGAGATCCTGGTTCGATCCCGGGCTCTATCACAACTGGCCATGATCGGGAGTCCCATAGAGCGGCGCACAATTGGCCCAGCGTCGTTCAAGTTAGGGGAGGGTAGGCAGTCACCGTAAATAAGAATTTGTTCTTAACCGACTTACCTAGTTAAAGTAAAGTAATTGTCTATGTGTTGAGACATCAAAAAGAAGAGGGCACTGACTAGCTATACTTGAGCCAATGGGATCTATAAAAACATATACCGACTCCAAGCATCATTATGTAACGTCTGTGGCTGAAATGTTTGGGGTTTGTATTACCGCTGCATGCTCACACTGAACACCATATGAGTGGTGATGGGGTTTGGCAGGGGACCCCCCCCCCTCGTGTGTGTGTGTGTCCCTCTCTCGCATGGTCTCACCTGGCGGGGAGCTGGGGGCGGTGAGGGAGGAACTGGGGGCATCGGTGGAGCTACAGGCAGCCTCACTCTGGTTGAAGGCCCCCTCCAGCTGCCGTCGCCTCTGGTAGCGGCTGTACTCCTGACGGATGTTCTGGAAGATCTGCTCTGTAGAGGGGACAGAACACAGGGGACACGGTCATAAACAGGGCCGGGAACAACCAGCACTCAGGAGGACAAATAATGCCGGGAGCACCTACATGAAAATGGTGCCCGTCTAGTTGATTTTAGAAGACAACAAGCCACAGCCTGCCTTGAAAGCCCAAACATAAAAGGTGACCGGTTTCTTTTTAGATATACTTTGATCATAGCAAACCAGCCATGTCAGATAGCTAGGAACATTCAGCTTCTGAGAATGCCAATGTGTTCCAAAATGGAATGTTGGTGATCACTACAAGCATGCTATAGGCCTAGTAGGCGTAGTGTTCAATGAGAACAGAATGTTTTCCCTCAAGCCTAAATGAAGGCCCACAGCTATGCACACATCCTGTGAGCTGCAGTGTTCAGCTGATGTGGTTTTCAAAACAAAACACACTAACAGGAAGGAGCGCTTTAAAGCTGGGCGAGACTAACATCAGCGACACACACACCAGCTGTGTCAACCCCCACAGCACACTTCCTCAAAAATAATCCACCCCTTCTGAGATCCCGTGACTGGCAAGAAGGGGCAAAGGAGTCAGTTTCACTTCTTCCTTCAAATCTTTCAGTTATTGTGACGAATCCATAGCTGACTAGGAGACAGTCAGGCTTAACAGGTCTTCATGTCTGAGGCAAAATAAGCCAAGACAAAAATAGTAGACAGCTTGTCTTGTACCAGCATGTCCGGCAATAACACAGCAAGAAAACTACTCTAATATTTGACACACAGGTCTACTTGGCAGTGGTGCTAAAGCTGGAGATCTTTGTTGACAAGCAGGAGCAACAAGCACAAAGCAGAGTGATTTATTTAGATAGATCTGGGTGACATCTGACTGCAATAGAGGGCGGAAAGGAGCATGAAACAGGGCACCGGCCTGCCATGCTACAGCCTCCTTTCCAGAGAAACTGGGTTGGGTTTTATCCTCCAAGGTCTTTGATCACTGCAGAGTTGGGCCTCAGCCAGGCTGCATCCCTATGGCACCCTATTCTCCATGTAGGGCTCTGATCAAAGGTAGGGCACTACGCTATGAAGGGATTAGAGTGCCATTTGGGATGAGGTAATCTAACGTAGCATGCGTAAAGAAAAAACACCACAGCAGAGTTCCCACATCCGGTTTTCAGCAGAAACGGTAGCTAGGTTGAATTAGCATTAGCTCTGAAAACCGGATGCATCCGGTTGTTGGCAACGCCGCTAAGCCTAGGGACGAGCCTAGAGATCTGTGGACAGAGCTAGGCCCTACATGTGCTCAGGCAGTGGTAGTACCCACTCTTTTTAGCCTAAGCAGTGGGACTGCAACTAAAACCTTTTGACTTAATTTCAGGGCCAATTCCAGCATTCAGCAAACAACCCTGGAGGAAGTACGTAGCCCCTAATCGGTGAAGACTTTTTGTCAAGAGTCCATATCCCACTGGAAACCATTTCAAATCAGATCCACTAAGATATGGCACCTCACTTGCAAGGGTTTTGACTAGGCTATGTTCAATAAGAACATTAGCCAACATACAAAGACAAAACTAAACCCATCAACCTGGTGCTGAACTGAAATTTCACAGATTGGGTGTAAAGTTCAAATATATATTGGGAACGAAAACAAGAAAAGAACATGTTTAGGCTATGCCGTTCCCCTGACCAGTGTTGATAGCCAGAGAGAGAGTGTGACTTAAGTCCTTCACCCTTTGAGGTGGAATAAGGATGTTATCTAGGGAGGCCTGCCTCATTTATCTTGGGTTGAGAGTGCAGAAGCCATATCAAGGTATGAGCAAACATGCATGTCTCTGTGAGCTGTTCTGAGGGGGAAGCAAGCCAGCAGGCCAACATGGCACTTTCTCAGTTCATATTTCTTCACCTCCTCAAAATGCATTGTAAGCACTAGTCTGAGGGGAGGGACATATTGAATATTTGCGTCCTAATGCGCTCTGAGGCAAGGAGAGAGCGGAATGTAGGCAAGACGAACTGTAAACTAGCCTCTCTCAGAAGCCATTTTGAGAGGGAGGTAGCTAGACATGTGACTGACTGGCCAGCCATGTATTATCAGGCTGGAGGCTTCAAATTTGCAGAGTACACCACCACAAGAAGAGCAGGACAGGAGCAGCAAGGGAGTTGATGAGCTGAAGCCTTCCTGTGTTAACAAAGCAGCGCTAATCTGACAGGCTGTGTTTATTTAACCCCAGCTAAACGTTAACTTAATAAAAGCTGTACTTACCCCAGAGACAGGAGTATATGAAAAGGGGCTTCCCTTTTGAACAGTTGAGTTTGGAGGCGTGACTCAAATGTTTCACGATGCTGCATGAACTGACTAGTTGAAAGGCCACTGTGTGAGATCGTCTGCCAATGCTACCCCAAATAGATGTGTGAAATTATCTATTAGCTTGAGCATCACGTTTATCTAAATAGCTTACCTACAATGAGGCTTAAGCCCAAGTCATAAATCACTCCTTAAAATTAAGTTGTCAAAAGGTTTGGTTCTTTATGTTGGTGCCATGACAGCAAAAGTCACCAGCATCTCAATTTCTGCAGGCTACATTTTGAAACACTCCATTTGATACAGGGGTGAAAGTAGATTTCATTTCTTCCCGGTACGGGACCTCCTGTGTGTTCATGAAATTAAAATCATTGAATTAATAGGGATTCTAATCGGAGCTCTGTGGGCCTCGTCGTAAAGATTTATCATTTAAGTTTTGAAATGCATTACCTTTTAATGTAGCATAAACAAGTCATGATATTTGCATCTGATTGTCAAACAAACCACTTAAAAAAAAGGGCTCCTTTACTAAGCTATAAGGGTTGCAAAGGGTCGTAAACTTTACGATAAATTTCCATGGGAAGTTAGGCCCGGGAATTTTGATTAAATTCATCAAAAAACCTTTTTTGTGGGTTACACAAGGCAATTCTAGCTCTTGTGGCACATTTTAGTTAAACTATCCCCAATTCAATGGAATTGCAACCCTCTGCATTTTTCAATCACATGTGCAGCTGATTCTCAAGATCTTGCACACTAATGAGATGCTATTGAGCCCACACTACTATACAGTCTGAGCAAAGGACTACATGCTTTCTGGTAAGTTTTGATTACAATACTGGGTGGGATGAATATATTTTATGTGACATGATTTTATGTTAACTAGTATAGTAGTAGCCTACAACAAAGTGTGTTTAAATCTTTTATAACTTGTTAACAACTTTTGCTAGTTATTCTTTGCTACCATGTGGGTTTTAGCTTGCTTGAGCCTGCTAACTGAGGAGTGTTAATTCACCTATTTCCATACATGTTTCATTTTAAAACATCTTACAAAGGTGTTTATTTCAACGGTTTATTTATCTGTACATGGAATTGTAGAAGGAAAAGCTGTGTACATTTGCAAATACTGTGCCAAATCATGTGAAGAATGCAACAATGATGCAGAACTACCTGGCCAAGTGAATAAAGTTCCCTCAGTGCTCACAACAAGCAACCTCTGACAAAAGTCCCTCTACTTCTATTTGAGGTAAAAAATTATTACTCAAGACACCGTATCGATAGCAACAGCTCATGGTCCTCCTGGAATCAGGTTTTTGACTCAATGGAGGAATGTAGTCAGAGAAATGCTGATGAATGTCTTGCTCGAGCTGTGTATGCAACTGGGTCACCTCTGATGCTCACAGGCAATGTGTATTGGATTAGATTTCTGAATGTTCTTCGCTCAGCATACACCCCTCCAACCAGACATGCTTTATCTACTCATTTGCTGGATGCAGAGTTCAGAGTTTAAGTGAAGGTCAAGCAAATCATAGAGAAAGCAGACTGTATTGCAATCTGATGGGTGGTCGAATGTTCGTAGGCAAGGAATAATTAACTGCTTCTCCACCCCTCAACCAGTATTCTACAAGAGCACAGACACAAGGCACATACACACCGGTCTCTACATTGTAGATGAGCTGAAGGCAGTCAATGACCTTGGACCACAGAAGGTATTTGCACTGGTGACAACAATGCTGCAAAAATGAAGGCTGCTTGGTCTACCCTCACATCACAGCCATTGGCTGTGCAGCTCATGCAATGAATCTGCTCCTCAAGGACATCATGGCACTAAAAACAATGAATACACTCTACAAGAGAGCCAAGGAAATTGTTAGGTACGTGAAGGGTCATCAAGTTACAGCGGAAATCTACCTCTCCAAGCAAAGTGGGAAGAATAAAAGCACCACACTGAAGCTGCCCAGCAACACCCGTTGGGGTGGTGTTGTCATCATGTTTGACAGTCTCCTGGAGGGGAAGGAGTCTCTCCAAGAAATGGCCATATCAGTCTGCCGATATAGACAGCCCCATCAAGAAGTTCCTCCTGGATGATGTATTTTGGGAGAGAGTGGTAAGCAGCCTGAAACTCCTGAGAGTGGTAAGCAGCCTGAAACCTATAGCAGTAGCCATTGCACAGATTGAGGGAGACAATGCCATCCTTTCTGATGTTCAGACTCTGCTTGCAGATGTAAGAGAAGAAATCCGTACTACCTTCACTGTTGCTCCAAGCAGAGGAAACTGCAGTTCTGAAATACATCAAAAAGCATGAAGACTTCTGCCTGAAGCCCATACAAGCTGCAGCGTACATGTTGGACCCCAAGTATGCTGGCAAAAGCATCCTGTCTAGTGCAGAGATCAACCAGGCCTATGGTGTCATCACTACCGTGTCTCACCACCTTGGCCTGGATAAGGGCAAGGTTCTTGGCAGTCTAGCGAAATACACTTCCAAGCAAGGGCTTTGGGATGGAGATGCAATATGGCAGTCGTGCCGACATATCTCATCAACTTTGTGGATCTGAGGTGCTTTCCCGGGTTGCCATTATCATCCTCCAAATCCCACCAACATCAGCCGCCTCAGAGCGCAACTGGTCCTTGTTTGAACACAAACACACACCAAAGCACTCAACAGGTTGACCAATACAAGGGTTGAAAAATTGGTGGCCATCAAGGCAAATTTGAAGCTTTTTAAGCCTGACAACAAGGCAGGTCGGCCAATAGGCAGCCAGTCAGAACCGTGCACTAGGCCCATCTATTGGCACTCAAAAGATGCATCTCGCATTGGAACGCTATATCTTGCATTTCTTGGCTCGCAACTTCAGTAAAGTAGGGCCTATCATCAATGAATAGGCTAGAATATTCTACAAACAGACTGAACACGTTCACATCCCTACTTTTAATACATGTGCTGTATTGTCATGACAGATGGCATCAGCTCAGATGTCTTCAGTGGGTAACTGAGTTGATTTGTTGGATTTGGATCTATGTGCAGAATTTCTTAAGATTACGTTCCAGGTTCTTACCTTAATGGGCAATAAATTAATCTGGTTTGTGTTTGAACAATACTGCAAGCTGACCTACTTTTGTGCTAATGTTCAACACAGCGTTAGCCAAGTACTTCTCGCCAGAATTTTCATTCAATTCATTATACCCTAACTTCAGTTAGTAAGCCCTGTGGCCAGTTGCCACCCATAGTCATGCTCTAGTAGCAACCAATGATGTCTATACTTTAAGAGGGTCTTTGCTACATCAACTTGGCCTGACCCACAATACAGCCTTCTTCCTGGCGGCTTTGAAGTCTGTAAGTCCCCCCCACTATACTTCAGCAATGGAGGGTGAAATGAGTCAGACGGCCTGTTTTTCCTCTTCACCGCCACCCCACGTACAACTTATCTGGCCAATCTCTTGCCTTGTACACTGTTTTTGTTTGTTCTCTCCCTAAGCTTTTTAGCTGAGGCTTTTCCCTCTCGTAGGAAGTTTCTGTGATTGATTGCTTTGGCCTGGCTGTGGCAGGGTCATTGTTGCTAGGCAACACCCCAAGATCGGTATTCTGGTGGTTGGCAGTGCTGGCCTGACTGGCAGTAGGGGAGGGATTTCACTTGTCACTCAAAAGGTTAACCTGGAGCTCTGAGATCACTCAGCACAGCACACCCAGGTGCAGATATACCCTGATTCGGAAAAGGATGTCTCTTGTCAACTTAATGCATTTGATCAAATCAGGGGTGATAGTAAAACGGTCCAGTATGGTGTCCCAGCCAAATAAATAGCGGCGGTACACCATACTGGTAAAACATCATCAGCATATCACGATTTAAACAAAATGTAATAAACTAGGATTTTACACCCTTATTTGTCATTAGCCAACTATGTCAGAGGCATGAAAAATGAGCAAATGGACTTGAAAATGGGTGTGGTATAGCTTTTGCTCCAAAATACAATGTGGTTCGATGAGAACACTGACATTTTGCCAAGGCAGAGATGAATGGCCGACGCGTGTGGACAGCAGTGGATGCATGAATTCTGGCCTAATGACAATCGGCAAAATGTCATTACACTTGGTGGTGTATTGTGTAACTGGTGTCTATTTCCATTCAACAGTGTTTGGATGCTGGAAATATGTTGCAAGTAGATTAATGTGTGTGGGTTGCACATTTTGGGGAATATTCAAAAGGTGGAGACTTTCCATGGGAATTAACTGGAATATGGGAATTAATGGAAATGTATGCAAATTATTACCATTTAAAATGCGATTTTTGCATTGGATATATTTACCATATATGGAGACACAAACATTTAACCTTATCATAAGTAGACATGATTAAATCCTTCCAATAGAAAAAATAAAACTATTTAGCTACGAATTGAACTTTAATTAAATGAGTTGACTCTTCACATGGGATAATTTCGAAGAACAACAAAAGAAAGGGAATATTGAATGATCCATCGCATCTCCCAAAAACATTTTCAACATACATCTGTGAAATGACAGTCTAGAAACTAAAGCTTTGGTTGTCTTCCTCTCAGGCTTCCATGTCTTCTCCCTGGACCTCCTCAATGTCCACCTCTTGAACATCAGACTCTGAGGCCTCATCTTCACTCTCACTTTCCAACCTTGTTGAGAATGGCTATACTGTGTCCCTCGATAGGAAAGAGTTGAGTGTTTGTGTTCTCAGAAGTACGGCAACTAAATCAGTCCCCTCCATTCCAAAAACACTGAATCTTAGGAGTCGATTCCAAATCTTGATACTCAGAAATGGGAGTCGACTTACTGGATGGGGAGAATAGTCATCCATCTATGGAGACAATTTTTTAAAAATTAAAACACTTTAGAATTTGAATATACAAATCTGGTTCTCATAACATTTTTGATCTTTCCTCTATAGAAAACAAAAATATTTTGAGTTTGGTGACAAACCATACAAGTTACTGGCCAGACAACTTTGAAATACAGAATGACAATGATTCAAAGTTAAATATGTAACTAGGGAATTACGCTCGTCTCCCAAGGACATCAATGACAGATTCCCATCTAAAGCAGATATTAACCCTTTAAATTAATCATGCACAACTTTTTGGAAGACTAATCTCCCTGCCCTGAACCAGGAGGATTCTAACTTCCAGAATAAGGAAATCTGAGAAATTCGAGAAACAATTCATCTCTAAAGAGCGACAAGACCCCGGGCCCAGATGGATTCCCTGGTGAATTCTATAAAACATTCAAATACATTCTCTCCCTACCTGCACAAACTGATTGTTCAGGCCAATGAGGATGGAGCTCTCCCACCTACTTTGAATTAGGCAGTTATTACAGTTATACATGAAAGGTAAAGCTCTGGAAGTAGGGTCATACAGTCCAAAACAGACCAGAAGATCTTTGCAAAAACTCTGGTTAACATGCTTAGCACTTCAGTGGGCAAATTGGTCCAGTCGGACCAGACCGGCATTATCCCAACAGAAACTCAATCTTCAATCTCAGGCGCCTCTTCAACATGATGTATTACTCAGGTTACCCAACAATGACCTTGCCGTTAAATCTCGACGCTGACAAAGCCTTAGACCAAGTTGAGTGGCCGGTCCTACAGAAATGTAATATTGGAGACGGGTTCATAAAATGGATCCAGCATCTATATACGTACCCCATGTGCAAGAATACCCACTAACCAATCAGTCGCCCCGATTTAACCTTTAGAGGAACAAAATATTTCCTATTTAGGAATTGTAGTTACCCAAACACACACTATTTAAAGAGAATTTCCCCCCTCTGATGCAAAATCTGAGGCAAACATACACATTTTAGAGCACTCTCCCAATTTCCCTGCTCAGAAGAATGAATACCCTCAAGATGGTCTTCCTCCGGCAAATGCTTTACCTATTCCAGAACATCCCAGTATTGATATCGAAGTCATTTCATAAATAACTAGATGCAACTATAAATCAATTATAGAAAAATGAAATAAAAACAGGATAGGTAAAAAATAAAAACCTTTGTAAGTCCAAGATGGGAGGATTGGCTCTCCCAAATTGTATATTTTACTATTGGGCCACTAACCACCATGCTGTTACGTTTTGGCTGCTCTAGTATGGAGCTAGACGATTGCCACCCCTTCTTTATTGGCGGTGTGATCATTTCCCATCAATTTGGAGATGTCACTTTATAGTAATAATCATATTATACATAGCACAGTCCAAATCTGAAATCAAATTAAGGGTGTATGTGGCCCGCAACCTGGTTCAATACTGCCCGCAGAATCATGCTCAGAGCAAAGAACTTGCGATGATAAAAATGTTTTGAAAAACGTATTTGTTATTTAATTTTAAAAGTCCAATGAATACTCACCTTTATGTAATGATTTAACTCCCACCGCTTGTGGGACATTTATTTTGAAGGCACGTATAATTAACTGCATGAGGACAGACTGACTGACACGTCACAGATGCAATTTCTAGCTAGCTACAATTTGAGCGAAAATTAGTTTAAAAGAAAATTAGCCAAGGAATATAGGGTGTTCCAGCAAGAGTGGATTGAAATATTTATTTATTGAGATATCAGGGAAAGCTGTGTGCAAAGAGAGAATCGCTGTCTTGAAAGACTAACTTGTCCCGACACTTTCAGACGAAGCATGCAGAGAAATAGGAATGTCTGAGCAGAGGGCAAGTGCGTCGAAAGACTTGCTTTCAGTTGCAAAAGAAGCAAGGACTTTTCACAAAACTGCATTCAGCAAAACAGAATTGCGAGAGCTAGCTATGTACTGTCCCACAAAATTGCTAAACATAGCAAGTCATTCTCTGAGGGCGAATTCATTAAAGGTTGTTTAATTGACTGCAGCAATACTTTGCCCTGACGAGCGGTTAGAAAATGTTCCCGTCAAGACGGCGCAGTTGTTGATATTCTTACAAGAAATAACCCCAGACTTGGAAATTACAGAGGAGCTTGCTTCAGTGCAGGCAATGAAGAGCGCAACCACATGGAACGATATATTGGAGGAGGTTAATAAGTGTCTGGCAAAGCTGGGATTGAGTTTTGAAAAGTTATGCAGTGTAACCACTGATGGGTGCCCAAATTTGACAGGAAAAAACATTGGCCCTTTGGAAAGGAACCAAGATCAAGTAGCTGAGTTGAACCCAGATGATAATTATTTTCCTGCATTGCATTATTTATCAGGAGATGCTCTGTAAATGTATTCTGAAAAATGACCCATGTTGTGGATAGTCAATAAAGTGGTAAACTTCATAAGCTCAAAATCTTTAAACCACAGGTAGTATCTCACTGTACGAAGAGACAGTAGGGTCATGCAAATCTCTACCACACAAACGCGAAACGGCTGAGTTTGGGGAAGGTGCTTAAAAGGGTGTGGGACCAGAAGTCAGATTTCGGAGTTTCTGTAAATTAAAGAAAAAGATGTGGATTTCCCTCAACAGCAAGATAAATAATGGTTGGCTGATTTTGCCTTCACTGTGGACATCATGGCACTCATGAATGAACTGAATTCCAAACTACAAGGGAAAGGTATTTTTGCACATCAGATGTAGAGCCTTGTCAAAGCCTCCAGGGGGAAAATTACTCCTCCTGACGCTCCAAGTAGAAGCCAACAATTTAAAAACAATATTAACAAAATTAACAAACAATTTATCCACCTTCCGACACTACTAGTCTGTTCCCTATCAGATGACCAGCGGGAGAAGTACACATTGCTGCCTCGTGCTTTAAACGGAGAGTTCATCATTTTGAGGATTTCAAAGTGTTGAAAAATGACATGCTGTTGGTTTCCTCTTTCACCTTCAACGTGGACAACGCTCCCACTGACCTGCAACATGAGCTTATCGATTTTCAGTCTGATGCAGTGATTGGAAAACTATTCAAAACAATGTCACTGATGGGGTTCTATACATCTCTCAAACAAAACTTCCCAAAGATTAGGAGTCATGCTCAGAACATGTTTGTACTATTTGGGCCAACCTATGTATGTGAACAGACATTTTCAGTGATTAAATAACAAGTCAAGGCATAGATCATCTCTTACTGACTCTCAGCAATCCAGCGCATAGTGACATCAGAAAATATACCTGACTTCACTGCTCTAGTCAATGCTCAGAGACTTCACTCCTCACACTGATTGAGTAGTTTAAATGTAATGTTGAGCTCTGTGTTTTTGTGCATACCCGTTCACAAGAGTTCTGTCCGTGGTGCCGAATGCAGTGTACTTTCCCCTCTGTAGTTCATCGTATGTTAAGTAAAATATGTAGCATATCTGGACGCGATTTATAGGAGATATATCTGTGAGTCATACACATGATGTATAATCCTGTAATATATGTTTCTGGCCCTCAATTGCAAAAATATATTCTAATGTGGCCCTCCATGGAAAAGAATTGCCCAGGCCTGCCTTAGGAATGATATGGGTCTGCTACCTATAGCGAGGAATCCCTTCTTTGCCCCCTCTAACCTCGATTACAACTTGAGCAATGGGGAGAGCTAGGGATCAATACCATAAGGGATCTATATATAGAAGGGACCTTTGCCTCCTTTCATTTGCTGAGGGAAACCTACAATCTTCCCAGAAGTAACTTATTCAAATACCTACAGATTAGAGACCAAGTTCTAGAACATCTTCCTACATCTGGAAAGGCTAAACCGCCCATGTTTGACAGTTGCATCAATGTTTGACAGTTGCATCAATTTGTCCCACTTCAGGTAAACCGATAACTCGTCTATATGACGCTTTCAAACTGTTAGCGCACCCTCTACAGATGCCCTTAAAGCAAAATGGGAGGAAGAACTAGGCACTGACCTTTCTGTACCAGACTGGGAAGATATCTTGGGAGTATAACCACACCTCCTAAATTAACTCCAGACATTCAAGATCTTACACTCTTCCAAAAATATGTATAGGATATAGGGGGATGTATGATAAATGTCATGATGCAGAAGGTACACTACTCCACTGCTTTGCGCTATGCTCTAACCTGCACGATTATTGGTGTAGAATTTTTGGGATTCTCTGAAGTTCTGGAGACTAATTGACCAGATCTACTGCTGATCTTCCTGGGAGTCTCAGAAACCCTACACAGATTATCCAAGTCCCAACACTAACTAATCTGTCTCATTAAAATAATATATTTAAAAAGTTGTTGTTTTGGAAAAAGGAGGAAGTACCCTCTACCAAATTATGGCTCAGTGATTTGGCAAACACTTAGGAAAAAATATATATCTTTTGAGCAATGCATAACCCAAATTTGATCAAATCTGGCAACCTCACCACTCTTATTTGGACCATTCCGGGCTGTGAAATTATACATTACAATGCACTCTCACCTGTGATCTTTCCATCTACCCTGGGGCAACGTGCTTGCCCCGTTATCCTAGCAATAGGGGGGAGGAGTGTCCTTGTTCAGATTTTTAATTTTACCTATAATTCTGGCTCTTTTTATATCGGTCTGCTCTTTTATGTTTGTATAAGAATTTCACATTTGTCTTCTCTACAAAGTACCTATACACCATTGTTGTGTGTTCAATAAAAAATATTTGAGCAAAGAAGTGGGAGTCGACGTGGAAAGACTCAAGGAATTCACTCTCCACCACTACATCATAGTCGCTAACTTTGTAAAAAAGGCAGAGAAAGGCAAGCGACAGCAGAGAAAGGCAAGCGACAGCAGCGAAGTCCTGTATGGCAGGCAATACTTTGAAAAGTTAAATGAGAAGGAAATGCCCCATGAGACCCAAAACGTTGCTGGCAGCTATATTGTGAATTTGCGTGGAATTTTAAAAAGAAAATGTTTAAAATGCATTTTATCGGTTAACATTTCTCACATCCCTAAATAAAATCACAGGGTATCTGTGCAGCTTGGATACTGACGTAATGCAGGCAAGACTAAATATGCTGTTTTGTAATTCTTGAAAAAATGTTTCAGGTGAACTACATTTATTCATTTGATGGTTCTCCCATCGATCAGGTTCTGGACATTTGGATGGACAAAGACTAAAATGTTTTTTAAAAAACATGGATGAGCTATTTAAAATTCCAAAATTTAAAGTTGTCTTTTTTCCCTCTCTTTAAAAAAAAAAAAATTGATCTAGGCTCTCCTTAAATAGAAAGCAGATTGTACAGTCAACTTCCCTGCCAGTTCTTGACTATGGTGACACCAGATTGCAGCAGCAGCCACTAAACGTAAACCTTTGGATGCCTTCTACCATAGCACCCTTCACTTTATCACAGGTGACAGTTTTAATACTCACCACTGCATTCTGAATGAAAAAGGTTGACTGGTCTTCATTAAAGTCTTGTAGATCAGTTAATTACTCCAATCAAGTGGGCTGAAGGGGGAGGAGAACCTGTCCATGTGCCCTGGGATCTACAACAAAGGAAACCTGATTGGCTCGCGGGGGGGGGCTGAACAGACACTGGAAAACCCACAGCGGAGAAGCTAGCTTGCAAAGAGCTACAGTGTGGCCTCTTGCAGGGTAAAGGTGAGCATAATATCAGGTATCTGGGCCCAATGTCTGCAGACACACCAACATCTTACATTCCTTTCCCCTTTGCAGCTGCTAAGCAGTATGGAATTTCGGCAAGCGAGGCGGATACTGAGTAAAATGCCAGTGTGCATGAAGCCGGAGGATAGCTGGCCTGTACATACAAAAAAACATTAAAGTGGTGAAAGAAAACACAGCCAATCAAGGGAAAGAGGCTCAAATTCAGAAGGCGATTGCGTGATAAGGGTAAACAGCCGCATGACAAATCCATTGCACACAAAAAGGCAGACAAGACGCCTCTTCCTCCATCTGCCCGTTACACAAGCTTCTTCAGCTGTTGAAACCTGAATGCGTGTGAACCTGCCAAAACCCTTGTGACGTTGCTAGATTTTCTGCTTTTTGGGTCAAAAGTGCCATCAGCCTTAGCTTGTGATAGATAAAATAGTTTTTTCTGGATCAAAAAGTAGCTTAGGTGGGGGATGTGGTGGGTCCGTTGGCACAGCAGAATTTGAGATTTTTAGAGACCCCTCTTGACAGTGTTGCATTTAAGCAAATTTATTGCAATTCCACAAATGTCTCCATTGAGCTGAGAAATTTCTCCAGTTTAAAGCTAATTTCATGGAGTTCTAAAACTTTTTGCAAAGGAGCGGAGAAGTTGTTTTTTCAGTTTAAACCACATTTCCTGTGATTCTACACATTCTGCTATGGAGCCGAGAGAGAATTGCCTTTTTAAAGCTAATTTCCTGCATGCAGTTTTATTTTGCTCAAACACAATACAATGAATAAATGTACTGTTATGGAATTTTCAATTCACTGTCTAGCTTTATTTCAATGATTGTAGATATAAAGTATGTTCAAAAGATGATAGATATCTGGTTTCAGTTCAATTTGACACAGAAAGCGTTAATCCCCATCCAGAAAATGATGACACCCAGTTTTGACATAGGCTTCCCGAAAAAACACTTAGGCGGCCCGCCCAATGATTTCAATGGCAGATAAACCCTGGATACACAGATGTCCCCTTACAAAAGAGAGGAGAAAAAAAATGTAGCTATTAAACAAGTCCTTGTCCAAACAAAACAGGCTCAGGACTAGTCTACATGTCAGTTGCACAATCTGGTTTGGTACGATGGACTAAACAGGACCAGGCCAACTGACTTTCTTTGGCTTTGTCCGGAACTGGGTCACCAGTCACATAGTTCCCCTTTCACGTCCACTATCATAGCCTATGTGGGAACCCACAGTTCAGGCCAAGCACAAATATCTCAAGGACAGATGACAAATTCAAAGCTACTCCCTAATATCCGCTCACTTTTTTTGATATCATTGTCATTTTGTAATAACATCATTAGAGAACAAAAGTGCTAGGGGAATGTTAGGTATTCACTCTGTGGGCATTCAATTAGATACATTCAAGGAGAGCGCTAACCCCTTTCAAAGGTCGATGGGCGCCATGAAGAAAACTAAAACCAGACCAAAGGTGGGACGCTGGGAGCTGGTGGCCATGGGAATTCAGTGTCAGAATATTCTGAAGACAGGAATTTTGGACAAATACAGGGATGCAAACTGGTGAGGTCTCAAAAAGGTGATTTCAGAGTGGGGTTGTGACAATGCCAACATTTTACTAACGATGTGATACCGGGCCAAGTATCACGATACCAAGAAGTATCATGATACCACAGGGTTTGGGCCCACCGCCATCACCAAACTAAGTAGTATCATGATACCATTGGGTTTGCGCACCTCCAGGACGCCTGTTCCAGTTCTATACATTCGGCACATGTGATGCACAAAAACCTGTCCCTGACATTCACATCTCTACTCAATCCAACACATTGAATGCTATTTATCGCTTTTTCCCTGTGCCTCCCAAATGTCTGTATAGCCAAGGTATCATGTTGTTAGCTAGCTAGCAAGGTAACATGACAATACAAGACAGTTTGTCACAGGATAAGGTAACTTTGGTAATATGGGGCATAACTTGAGGGGTTTTCAGTGACGTAAAGGCACAAGCATGACGGTCACTGTGGTCCGCTTTTCCTCTATGGCAGTGGCACTGAGGCTGCGTGGGAGCGAAGTCAAACTGGCCTGCTTGTTAAGGGCAAAATGAAAAGATATTGGTGCGGCTCGCATCGCATAATTAAACAAATGTAACAGAAAATAAAGCACTGCCTGCCCACCCCAGCTAAATAACAGACGGCGAAAAGCAGCTGAGTAGACTAATGGCTGGTTAGGGGATGCGGATGGCTGCCACACGTGATATTGGATGAAAGACTCATTCTGATATGACATATCTGGCATCATACACTAAACTCTGATATTCTAGTTGTAGGACACTTAGAGATGCATTCTGTGCACAGACATTGAGAGATAAGGTAGTGATCACACCGGGGGAAGATCTGTTTATACCTCTTTTATAGCGCAACGGGTAATATATCGAGTCTGCAAACTTGGTCAAACCCAACCTTACGGATCTACACGATTCACATAGATTACCTATTTTGAGATCAATCTGGAGGTGAAATAAAAACACCTGTTTAGGCGAGGTGCTGGCTAGCGGAGTAGAACACTTGAAAAAGAAAAGGAGAGCTGCAAACTAAGAGCTCAGATGCCATGACCAACATTTCCATATTTTACAGATGCCATGACCAACATTTCAACAGACAAGCTGTCTTCATCAGGGTATAATGATAAAGAGATCAAAACAGTTAATACGTTTACATCCCTGAAAATATGTAAAAAGGTTCAACCACCAACTGCCTTGGTTAGTTGCTGAAGGAAAAGCAGTCAATTTATAACAAAATAAAAAATTAAAAAAAGAGATAGGCCGGACAAAGGACAAACCAGACAAGACAAACCAGGAGGGGGGGTTAACCATTTCAATAGCGGAGGCATTCACGTCTAGACGCAGGCCTGGGTAATGATAAGAGTGGGATAGCCTCAAAAACAAGATGACCTGGAGTGCCCAGTCCATACAAACTCTGGCCCAGGAGGCAGTCCATCCTACACCCTTATTAGATTTTTGAGTCATTGAAATGATTTGTGTGACAGGAGCTGCCCGTCCATTGAACTGCAGCAGGATGCAGGGATTGAATTTTTAAAAGGATTTACTGTGGTGCACCAAACTAAAAAAAATCTGCATGAAATGAACAAGGGGTTCAAAATGAAAGATCAGCCCCCAGCATTGTAATCCTTCAGTTAAAATATTATACACAAATCTCAACAAAGAAATAAGATCAAATTGTGCCAAGTGGGAGGAGGATTTTAATTAGGGTTTAGACAGCTGTGAAGATTAGATCCTGTCAAATAGCTCGCTTCTACTCCAGTGACGGCAAATTCAATGAGCTTTGTTGGATTGCAGTCGAGATATCCAGGTAATTATCTTGCCACCCCTGCAGTCCCCCACACTCGCTCAACTCTCACAGGGGATAGATAACATTTTCAAGCGGGTGGGCCGGATTGGTGCGAGCATAAAGCGTTAGAACAATGCCCTCTCAGCCCAGGGAAAACAGAGAAGGTATAAAAAATAGATATAACTATTCCCACACTTCTAAACAAGAAGTCTTGGACGTTTCAATGCAGCGTTCTACTATATTACAATAAGTCTGATCATGGAATAAGTTGGTTAAATGTACCTAGCTAGGCAAACTCAACTGGTCATTGCTAACTTCGCATGTTTTAATTTAGTCACACGAGACCAATCATGGATTGTGGACCATGCAAGTATGTACGTTAGCTAGCTGGGCTAGGGTTGTTATGCAGCTAGCCAAATTAGCCATCTTCGCAAGCTGACGCCGAAACATGCATTTTTTTGCTTTGTGTCAGATAATGGTGTTAGCTAGCTAACATGCCAGGCTATTAAAATAAACTAATATATTAGTTACCGGCTAACTAGTTAGCCAGCTATAACGGTATGTTAGCTATCTGACTGCGTTTAGTTACCGAGCAAATGTTAGGCTAGTTACTGTTGGAACCTAACCAGCTAAGTTAACGTTAGCTAACATTAGCTTCTTGTACACCAACCCCCATTCTCGCGAAACACCCATTCCACTCCACCCTAACCCCCTCCCCCATATCATCCCCTTGAACTACAGCTTATTCGAACTTTTGGCCATTTCTTACCTGGAGTTAGCCTGTGCTCTCCTCCCATAGTCGGGGGAGACATCGAGTGCGATGGGCAGTCAACTGGCGGACGGAGGTTGCATCTTTGAGGGGACGGGGTGCTTGGAGCCCCCGGTAGTGCATTGCACCTTCTTCGCTTAGGAGACTGAGGACTGAGTAGGGCCTCAAACTCCATCGAGCGCTTTAACGTAGCTCCACACGCCATGGTGCCTGAGCTAAATAGACAACGAATATGTACAGTAGATAAAAAAATCTTCTAAAAATGCTGTAGTCGACTTTCTCTTTCCGCTCCCCTCTCTTCACAACAACGGTTTACCGAAACCTAGACAGTAAGAGCCAACTGCAGTATCCACTGAATTTCCAATACGTCACAATGAACGACCGTACCATTCTACAAAAAGAGGGGGAATGTAGGAAAATAAATGATTCGCGTATAATGTATCGTATATAGCGAATAATTGTGATATGTAGATGTTATTTCATATTTTATCTATTCAACATGCATGTGTGCTAAATTTGGTCAATAATGTACAACTTTATACGTTTATTGTTGTCATCCACCCCTTTTCTTTTATGACGACTGTTTTCAGTTTAACTCAAATTGAGGTTCACGTGAGCACTCGATTGTTTTCTTATCGGGTGACGAGGGTACATTCTCTGCTCCTTTTAACAGGTAGGCCACAGCCAGTATCTGTTGTCTATCACGTTCTTTATAAATACTAAATCAAAACACTGTATTCCCTCTTTACATACATCAATGAAAACCAAAGGCATTTCAAATGTCCTTTCACTTCCCATCAATGATGTCTTTATAAATGACGGTTGAGCAACTCAAGCAAGATCACCAGATCTGTTGGTGCTTTTTCCAACTACATTGTTTATTGCCAAACATGACAATGAGTGACAGTAGCTATGAATCATGATAGCAAAAACAAACTGGCATTAAGGCTAGCTCTAGATGCTCGATTTAATTAGTTCTTGTTACTTTGCAGTCTCACCTCCCCTCTTGCTTTTTGCCTTCATATTATTTCATACATGTGTTTTCGATATTGCAAAGAATATCACAGGGAAAACCTTTGAACCGCAAATTGATAGATTTGGCTAAGGTTTCTCATAGGTTAATATGTCACTGTCTGCAAGAATACATCCTAAACATTTGCTAATTGTGATGCATTTAATGAAATACTGAGTCCATTGTGACACTACAGGCGAAATGATACATTGCATTGCGTACCCTGTAGACTATAGCCCTCTGTACAGGGGAGATTTCTTTGTGCGTGATGGACATTAGCATGTCATGTCATTATAGGTCTCTCCCCAGGGCTTATATCTCTACCATTGTCTATTAGAAGTGCACGTTGTCTAAGTGACCCTCAATGGTCACTGATACTGAGGCAATATGTTGTAGCTGCAAGCTCACTGTGTGTGGATAGAAGGGGTGATACTGCAGCACACACCAGACACATTGATTCATGTGATGCACAGAGGAGGCTCTCAGTTAAATGAATCAAGTTGACATTTTATCACTTCACCCCCACAAAGCGTTAGTGGGGCCTGGCGCAATGTAGATCACAGACTTTGTGTTCTTTTCCTGCTGAGCAATTGAATGTGTGTTTTTTAGATTCATATATCCTCATATTTTTTATTCAGAGTGTAACATTTAATGTATGGTTACACATAAACATTGAAGTGAAATCATTAGTGAGTTATCCATTGGGTTTCTGGTCCCTAGTACCTGGGAGGGACATGCTTTATGTATTGACATGGATTCATTATCTGTGGTCATCTTGTGTGCCACATTCCCTTAAAGGCCCAGTGCAGTCAAACTTGATTTCCCGTTGTATTTTATATATATAATATATATTTCCACACTGAGGTTGGAATAATACTGTGAAATTGTTAAATTTATGATAATGCCCTTTTAGTGGAAGAGCTGTTTGAAAATACATTTTTGCTGGGATGGCGTTTTGGCCTGCCTGCATGGTGACATCCCCAGGCGGTAAATGAGTTAATAGACCAATAGATGGGTTGGTTGTTTAGCAACAAAACCGACACATGTGCAACTATGGGGCAAAACAGATGGGGTTGGCTTACATTGTTGACAACATTTATCTACATCATCACCAAATGTTTATTGAAAACAAATACATTTGCACAATGAGCACTTATTGTCTCTCAAATACATTTTTACAGTTGTTGGTTAGCTAGCTGGTGAATTTGAGCCGTATTAACATTGACATGAAATAAGTCAAAACACCGCAAAATAAGACATGGTAGCAAGAACAAGATGCATCTAGCTGAAATGAGCAACCTACGATTCCACACATGGCAGCTTCTTGTCATTGTTACTTGCTATCTGACCGTTCAGAATCATAACAAAACACTGCTTCAAATCAATTTGTCTTTGTCACATGCTTTGTAAACGACAGGTGTAGACTAACAGTGAAATTCGTACTTACAGGTCTTTTCCCAACAATGCAGCTGAAGATAAAGAAGTAAAACTAGAAATAGTGAGACAAGGAATCAATAAACAGTGAATAACAATAACATGGCTATATACCAGGGAGTACCAGGACCGAGTCGCTGTGCAGGGGTACCAGGAAATTGAGGTAGCTATGTACACATAGGTAAGGGTAAAGTGACTAGGCAACAGGATAGATAATAGACTGAGCTGTAGCAGCAGCGTATGTGAAGCAGTAGCAGCGCATGTGGTGAGTGTGAACGCGTGAGTATGTGTGTGTGGCATCAGTATGCATGTTGTGCGTGGACATATTTAGTGTGTTAATGTGTATGTGTGTGTGTTGGGGTGTGAGTGTAAGTATGTGTGTAGGTAGTGTCCAGTGTGTATCAGTGCAAGATAGTTAGTTCAAAAAGGGTCAATTCAGGTAGTCTGGGTAGCCATTTGATTAGCTATTTAGCAGTCTTGTTTAACAGTCTTATGGCGTGGGGATAGAAGCTGTTCGGGGTCCTGTTGGTTCCAGTCTTAGTGCAATGGTAACGCTTGCCGTGCGGTAGCAGAGAAAACAGTCTGTGGCTTGGATGGCTGGAGTCTTTGACAATTTTTGGGGCTTTCCTCTGACACCGCCTGGTATAAAGGTCCTGAATGGCAGGGAGCTTGCCCCTAGTGATGTACTGGGCCGTACTCACCACCCTCTGTAGTGCCTTTTGGTCCGGTGCCTTGCAGTTGCCATGCCAAGCGGTGATGCAGCTAGTCAAGATGCTATCAATGGTGCAGCTGTAGAACTTTTTGAGCCCATGCCAAATGTTTTTCGCCTCCTGAGGGGGGAGAGGCGCTGTCGTTCTCTCTTCACAATGGTGTGGGTGTGTGTAGACCATGTTAGTTCCTTAGTGATGTAGACTCTCTCGACCCGCTCCACTACAGCCCCATCAATGTGGATGGGGGCGTGCTTGCCCCTCTGTTTCCTGTCGTCTACGCTTAGCTCCTTTGTCTTGCTGATATTGAGGGAGAGGTTGTTGTCCTGGCACCACACTGCCAGGTCTCTGACCTCCTCCCTAAAGGCTGCCTCATCGTCGTTGTTGATCAGTCCTACCACCGTCGCGTCATCAGCAAACTTAATGATGGTGTTGGAGTCGTGTGCGAACACGCAGTTGTGGGTGAACTCCCAGTACAGGAGGGGACTAAGCACAGACCCTTGAGGTGCCCCCGTGTCGATGGTCAGCGTTGCAGATGTGTTGTTGCCTACCCTCACTGTTGCCTACCCGTCAGAAAGTCCAGGATCCAGTTGCAGGGGGAGATGTTCCGTCCCATGGTCCTGAGCTTGGTGATGAGCTTGGAGGGGACTATGGTGTTGAATGCTGAGCTGTAATCAACGAACAGCATTCTTACATAGGTATTCCTTTTGTCCAGGTGGGTGAGGGCAGTGTGGAGTGCAATAGAGATTGGGTCATCTGTGGATCTGTTGGGGTGGTATGCGAATTGGAGGTATCTGGGATGATGGTGTTGATGTGAGCCAAACCAGCCTTTTAACGTATTTCATGGCTATAGCTGTGAGTGCTACGTGGGCGATAGTCATTTAGGTAGGTTACCTTGGCGTTCTTGGGCAAGAGGACTATGGTGGTCTGCTTGAAACAAGCTGGTATTACAGACTGGGTAAGAGAGAGGTTAAAAATGTCAGTGAAGACAATTGCCAGCTGGTCAGCACATGCACTAAGTAAGCATCCTGGTATTCTGTCTGGCCCAGCGGCCTACAGAGAATGAGATCACCCAGTCATTTCTGGTACAGAGAGTGAGATCACAAAGTCGTTCCGGCCACATCGATGCCTGCACCTACTGTAATTTGTGACATTGTCAGACAATCCATCTAAACTCATCAAAAAAAGAAATGTCCTCTCACTGTCGGCTGCATTTATTTTCAGCAAACTTAACATGGGTAAATATTTGTATGAACATAACAAGATTCAACAACTGAGACGTAAACTGATCAAGTTCCACAGACATGTGACTAACAGAAATGGAATAATGTGTCCCTGAACAAAGGGGGGGTCAAAATCAAAAGTAACAGTCAGTATCTGGTGTGGCCACCAGCTGCATTTAATACTGCAATGCATCTCCTCCTCATGGACTGCACCAGATTTGCCAGTTCTTGCTGTGAGATGTTACCCCACTCTTCCACCAAAGCACCTGCAAGTTCCCGGACATTTCTGGGGGGAATGGCCCTAGCCCTCACCCTTCGATCCAACAGGTCCCAGACGTGCTCAATGGGATTGAGATCCGGGCCCTTCGCTTGTCATGGCAGAACACTGACATTCCTGTCTTGCAGGAAATCACGCATCCGATGATGCTGTGACACACCGCCCAAGACCATGACGGACCCTCCACCTCCAAATCGCTCCAGAGTACAGGCCTCGGTGTAATGCTCATTCCTTCAACGATAAATGTGAATCCGACCATCATCCCTGGTGAGACAAAACCGCGACTCGTCAGTGAAGAGCACTTTTTGCCAGTCCTGTCTGGTCCAGTGACGGTGGGTTTGTGCCCATAGGCGACGTTGTTGCCGGTGATGTCTGGTGAGGACCTGCCTTACAACAGGCCTACAAGCCCTCAGTCCAGCTCTCTCAGCCTATTGCGGACAGTCTGAGCACTGGTGGAGGGATTGTGCGTTCCTGGTGTAACTCGGGCAGTTGTTGTTGCCATCCTGTGCCTGTCCCGCAGGTGTGATGTTCAGATGTACCGATCCTGTGCAGGTGTTGTTACATGTGGTCTGCCACTGCGAGGACGATCAGCTGTCCGTCCTGTCTCCCTGTAGCGCTGTCTTAGGCGTTTCACAGTACAGACATTGCAATTTATTGGCCACGTGCAGTCCTCGTGCCTCCTTGCAGCATGCCTAAGGCACGTTCACGCAGATGAGCAGGGACCCTGGCCATTTTTCTTTTGGTGTTATTCAGAGTCAGTAGAAAGGCCTATGTAGTGTCCTAAGTTTTCATAACTATGACCTTAATTGCCTACCGCCTGTAAGCTGTTAGTGTCTTAACGACCGTTCCACAGGTGCTTGTTCATTAATTGTTTGTTACATTGAACAATCCCTTTACAATGAAGATCTGTGAAGTTATTTGGATTTTTACGAATTATCTTTGAAAGACAGGGTCCTGAAAAAGGGACATTTGTTTTTTGCTGAGTTCATAAGAGAGTGCCAAACCTCTCTGCCAACAAGAGCTAGTTTTCAGTCCCCCCCCCCCCCCATTCAGACCACTCCCAGACAGTCGTAGCAAAAGTCTTTCTTCAGAAATTGCTCTTAGCTAAGAAGCTATTTTTGTTTATTTTTGACCATTTTAATAGAAAACAATCACAGTAAGGTACTTAATTGTTACCCAGAAATGACTGTCTTTCTCTCTATCTAGTCTCTGCCATCTCACATAAACCATGCTGTCTGTCTGTTTTTCCCACTGTTTTCTGACCTGAAATGGCAGACTCCCTGTCTCCAGGCTGTCATCTGTGTTCAGAAGGATTGTCCTCTTGAGGGAGGGGGGGACTATAAACACACAACACTTTGTTTCAAATGCTGCACAGTAAAGCAGCAGTGCAGTTTGTCACTTTAACAGGAGACTGGGAGCTGAAGAGAAGACATCGATTGACTAATTAAGGAATATATATATATATATATATATATATGTATGTATGCCCAGGCATACTTTAAATGGCTTAGAGCTTAGACTAGTACCCCCGCACATCGACTCGTTTTAACTCGTTATTGTTATTCATTATTCACTGTGTATTTATTCCTCATATCACTATTCTATTTTTATCTTTAACTCTGCATTGTTGGAAAAGGACCCGTGGGTAAGCATTTCACTGTTAGTCTACACCTGTTGATTAAGAAGCATGTGACAAATAAAATGTTATTTTGATAACAAGATAAAACATCTACCTTTGTGTTTGATTGTTTTGTGATTGATCTACTGAAATTACTTGTGAACTATAGTTTCTATAGAAAAGAGTGTTCTCGTCTCTGTGTTGTGTGACTCCCTATCTTTCTAAACTGTGCCCCACCTATCTCGACCAGTGGCGTAGCCAGAAATCTGTTGTTGGTTGGGCCTGTAGAAATCTGTCTGGGCCCCCAATTTTATTTTACACATTTTGCCATAGGGTAGAGGGGAAAATGTGCAGTTTTTTTTTTTAGCCAATCTCATGCTATTCTACACATTTTGCCATGAGGCTGAGAGAAAATGTAGAATTTAATTTTTAAAGCTCATTAAAGCTCAAATATAGGTGTGTAGAATGTGATAAAGGCGCTGGATTTTGAGCTTGTTTGCTAAATGAACAAATGAAATAGGTAGTGGCATGGTGCATATAGCCATAGAAGCACAGTGACATATGCCTCAATGCAGTCATATTCATTGCTCATTGGGGGTGTGGCTTTCAGTTAGTTCTTTTTGGCAAGTGATGTCATTCCAGGTCATCTGTTTTGTTATATTTAATCAAATCTGACTAACCCAGTGCACTGCTTGGTATGAATTCTAATAGTGTTTGCGTATTTAGGTAAAAAGACAAATAATATCCCATTAGGAACACTGACAAGTAAAGAGCATAAACATTTTTTTTTTTTTAAATAATACAAAATCTGAGTGGACCTCTTTTTTTCCCCGAGTGGACCCACCCAGGCTCAGCCTTGCCCACACCTCTGATCTCGACACTGCTTGCAGTCACATGTGGAAAACATTGTTTACAATCCACAGGGCCTCTGTTCAGGACAGGTATATATGTGCAGATGGGAACCCGGCAGGATCCTCTTCTGGATGCTAAAGGACAAACACTCAAGCTAAAACAAGCATAGGATACAGATAGCCATCTACATTTGCACTGCCAACATCAACAATGCTGTTCTTTTCCCAAAGGTGTTAATTTGGGATAATTCCCCTAATAACAATAATTCCCTTGGACAAATAATAAAATAATATTATCTTGGAGTGACTTTGCTTGTAGGTGGGTCAACACAATTTATGGTAACATGGTCTATATCTTTGTTTTAGTCCCTGTTATCACAGTTCATTTTAGAGACATTACCTCCTCATCGCTATGAACACAACAGAAGAAACACAAGTTCAGAACACCCCACTACAATAACCCTGATATACAGTAAGCCTCTCACCCCTTCTCATTTTCCAGTCATGTCCAGCTGCTTCTTGCCAACCATTTCTGAGACTGTGTTCGGTCGGCAGCTAACGAGTCTGGGCGCCTCACTCTCGGAGTGCGCGCTACAGCTGTTGCCCTCGCCTAAGGGAAGGGTAGTGGTCGAGTCTACCCCCACGTGCCTCTGGCAGCACCCCAGCCCCTCACTCAGGCCCCCCAACAGCCGCATCAGTGCCACCCTCAGCTCCCGGCAGCGCAGGGCATACAGCAGTGGGTTGACGGCTGAGTTGACCAGGCACATGGTGCTGCAGAAAGCAAAGGCCCTCTGCTGGGCGTGTGTGAGCTGCACCGAGACATCTGCCAACATGAAGGAGAGGGTCGGCAGCCAACAACCCACCATGATGAGCAGAATCAGGCCCAGGGTACGTGCCAATCGGATGTCCAGCCGCATGCGGGCCTGACCACCGGTAGGCGCCCCCTGGAGGCCCGTCATGGAGGACTCATGCCGATTGGCCCTCCACAGGATCAGGGCGTAGGCGCTCAGGATGAGTGACAGCAGCACCAGGATGAAGCTGACCCAGCAGGCCAGATAGCGGTGGTCGATGTATGGGAAGAGGCGCGAGCAGGGCGGGCTGAGCCCTGTGGGGCACCTCCAGCCCATCAGAGGGAGGAAGGAGATGAGGATGGTGGCGCTCCACAGGGCAAGGAGAGCCAACAGGGCCCTGTGGCGCGTCAACACCACTTTATAACTCGACGCCTGATGTATACACAGATAGCGGTCCAGAGCAGTCAGCAGAAGACTACCCACCGAGCCGGTGAAAGCCATCGTCACCCCGCCCAGCTTGAAGAGGTAGGCGATGGGGCCGTCAAGGCGGTGGAACAGGTGGAAGTCCAGGAAGCTGGTGGTGAAGAAGCAGCTGGCAAAGATGTCGGCCAGGGCCAGGCTGCCGATGAAGAGGTAGGAGGGGCGCTGGCGCAGGGCGGCCGTGGCGGCGATCACACCCAGGACCAAAGCATTCTCCAGGAAAGTGAAGGGTCCGGCCAGGAAACAGATGGAGCCGATGGCTGTCTTCTCCACCTCGAACAGAACCATATAGCACTTCAGGTCCGCACAGGACCGATTGACTGTTGACACAGGAACACAATTCAGACATCAGTGATTGGCTTATGTTGTATGGCAGCCAATGTCAACTCACATTACCAATCATTATCATCCTTATATTTCATGCGTCTCTATTACAAAGTTATTATATTTAAAATATGATGACAATATTCTAATATACATACCCAGAGGTAATGTGGCGGTGCTGCCATTGTCTTTGGGCATCATGGACCCTACAGGTTCGTCCCATCCATCCATCTCTTACAGGTCAGGGGTTAGCTCTGAGATCTACTTAGAGGTGCAGAGGGGAAATGTATGAACATTGTTCTCATACTGTACATACCCATAGAAATGCAGATGGGTCACAAGTCATCAGACAGTACCAAATGTGACCACTGGATGGAGACATTATCTCTGATTGCTTAAACAGAATTTCCTGCATGGTGCATCTCAAATTGTACTTCCTTGATTTTTCACATGCCCGTTCCTCGCATCCTTCTAAAAACGCATCGGAGGAGACGGTCCAAGGGGAGGAACCTCTGACCATTTCCTCCAATGTCTTGTGAGAGAGTTGCCTCCTAATTGCCTCCTTCCTGAATCATTTCAGGGTCTCTTTATGGCGAAAATGTGCTAATAAATGGCTTGTTTAATTCAAAACCAATTATTGTCCTATTTTTTTATTATCGTTTATATTTTTTTCTCTGCTGTAAATAGACAGAGTATTGTTTTGAAGTGATGAAACAGGTCCCTGTGTTAAAAATATATTCCTATTAGCAGAAAATGAAATCCACCAAAAACAAGCTTCAGACATTCTGCGGGAAACATAACCATTTAAACACGGGGACCTGTTTTATCACCTCAAAACAATACTCTATAGTCTATTTACAGCAGAGAAAAATCCATCCCTTCTAGCCCACCTCAAGAGGCACGGTAAAAACAAACGCATTGTCAATAGACATAAAGATACCTCTAGATATCTCTCACCTTTCAAGCTCAACAGTTTCTTGTGTGTATCAAGAATGGTCCCCCAAAGGACATGTAGCCAAATTGACACAATTGTGGGAAGCATTGGGTCAGCATCCCTGGGGAACGCTTTTGACACTTTGAATCCATGCCCCGACGAATTGAGGCTGTTCTGAGGGCCCCCCTTTTGCAACGCAATATTAGGACGGTATTCCTAATGTGTTGTACACTCAGTGTATGTCTCTCTCTATATGCATGGGAATACTTATGAACATATTTCCAAAATTAAAATTACTTTGAGCTGATTTGTCGGCTCAATAGGCAACTAGTCTAGAGATGCTGCTGACGTTGTGCAAACTCACTGCACACCCCTCTACTCCTTAATGCAGAAGTGCAGAATAGATCATTTGTCTCCTGAATACAAACCAAGTAAACTTACTTATAAGTCTACATGTTCCCTTGAGAACCTTTAGGATCTCGAAATGAAGTCAGTCGGCGCTCTTAAATTGAGCCAGATGAAGTGTGATGAAATGGGCCTACCTGCAGCGACAGGTGTGGTAGAGACTTCCAACTGTTTGCTCTGTGAATCCTGCCGGATATGATTTTGGACCGGTAAGAGTGAGATTTTTGGATGGATTCCTGCTTTTTGGCCTTGTGTCAAACTGGGATTAAGGACAAACTGGGAATGTTTAGAACTGTGAAAGTTTTGAGAAGTTAAATTATTTTAGTTTTTGTGCATCCTCTGCCCAGTGGAAGCGGGCGCTGTGCATCACGCGACTCAGGGCTCAACCTGTGTAGTGCTTTGCTCTCTGGGGCAGGGCGCCGCTAAAAGGACTGATCAGTGGGGTAGCGTTGATTGTAGAGGTGGATCAAATGAATGGTGTTTGTGACACCCGCCTTTTGGCGAGACTGAGAATACCTTGTCTGTCTTGTTGAGCTTTGACACAGAGGTTAAGTTATATTTGCTATCCTGTGAGGGCCTATGTTACGAACCTGCTACAGTGATTTAGGTGCCAATAATTTGAACATGTTGCAGCAGTGTGTAGAAGGGAGTTCCCATGATGTGAGAAATGTTTAGGAGGACATAGTCAGAGGAAGTGTACAGTTGGGATAGAGAAAACACTGTGTGACAACTGTGGGGGTGTCCATGCAGCAGATGATCCAAAGTGCCCTGTGTAAGAGAGACAGGTTGAGATTGCCAGAGTTACAGTGGGACAGAAAGTTTCCTGTGCTGTGGCAGTGAAGAGAGTAGAGGATAGGGTGAGTGACTCGACTGGGAGCCCCCCAGTGAGTAGGCCTGAAGAGAGGGATCCAGAGAGGATGAGTAAGGTTGGATGTATTGTGTTTATAGCCATGGTGATCAACTAAACTGAGCTGATTTGGGTGAAAGATTTTCAAGCAGCAGATCTACAGGAGGTTTTGAGAGAAGGGGTTCCAGCCTCCCAGGCCAATGGTGCATGATCCTGGTGTATGATCATTTAGGGATAGTGTATAGGTGCAGGGTTAGATGGGAGTGTAATTTAAGTGTGCAATCCGCACTCCGACCTGCGAAAAGCAGCAATTCGCAACACAGCATCTAGTCTGCCAGAAAGCCACACGAAGAAGAAAACGCTGTTTGCGAGACGCCGGACAAAAGGCAATTTTGTCAATTTGACCCTCCCGCTACTACTGCCGTGTCTACAAACAAAAACCGACTCTGAAGAATGAGCGCACAACTGGTAAATACGCACTTATAGATGCACTATACAGTTCATTCGGAAAGTATTCAGACCCCATTACTTTTTCCACACTTTGCTACGTTACTGCCTTATTCTAAGTGCGTTATAAGTGCGTTAAAATTGATTAATTGATTTTCCCTAAATCAATCTACACACAATACCCCATAATGACAAAGCAAATACAAGTTAAGACATTTTTGCTAATTTATAATACAAAAAAAACCTTGCACATTTACATGAGTATTCAGATTAATTGATCAGTACTTTGTTGAAGCACCTTTGGCAGCGATTACAGCCTTAGGTATGACGCTACTAGCTAGCCAACCTGTATCTGTGGAGTTTCTCCCATTCTTCTTGTCGCTGCACAGCTATTTTCAGGTCTCTCCAGAGATGTTCGATCAGGGTTCAAGTCCGGGCTCTGCTGGGCCACTCAAGGACATTCAAAGCCACTCCTGCGTTGTCTTGGCTGTGTGCTTTGGGTCGTTGTACTTGTTGGAAGGTGAACCTTCACCCCAGTCTGAGGTCCTGCGCGCTCTGGAGAAGGTATTCATCAAGAATCTTTTTGCACTTTGCTCTGTTCATCTTTCCCTCGATCCTAACTAATCTCCTATTCCCTGCCGCTGAAAAACATCCCCACAGCATGATGCTGTCACCGCCATGCTTCACTGTAGGGATGTGGGCCACGTTTCCTCCAGACATGACGCTTGGCATTCACGCCAAAGAGTTCAATCTTTGTTTCATTAGACCAGAGAATCTCGTTTCTCATGGTCTGAGAGTCTTTAGGTGCCTTTTGGCAAACTCCAAGCGGGCTGTCATGTGCCTTTTACTGAGGAGTGGTTTCCATCTGGCCACTCTACCATAAAGGCCAGATTTGTGGAGTGCTGCAGAGATGGTTGTCTTTCTGGAAGGTTCTCCCATCTCCACAAAGGAACTCTGGAGCTCTGTCAGAGTGACCATCAGGTTCTTGGCCACCTCCCTAACCATGGCCGTTCTCCCCCAATTGCTCAGTTTGGCCGGGAGGCCAGCTCTAGGAAGAGTCTTGGTGGTTCCAAACTGATGGAGGCCACTGTGTTCTTGGGGACCTTCAATGCTGCAGAAATGTTTTGGTACCCTTCCCCAGATTTGTTCCTCGTCACAATCCTGACTCGGAGTTCCACGGACACTTCCTTCGACCTCATGGATTGGGTTTTGCTCTGACATGCACTGTCAACTGTGGGACCTTTAAATAGACAGGTGTGTGTGCCTTTCCAAATCATGTCCAATCAATTAAATTTACCACAGGTGGACTCCAATCAAGTTGTAGAAACATCTCAAGGATGATCAATGGAATCAGGCTGCACCTGAGCTCAATTTCGAATCTCATAGCAAAGGGGCTGAATACTTCTGTAAATAAGGTATTTCTGTTTTTATTTTTAATACATGAGCAAAAAATTCTAAAAACCTGTTTTTGCTTTGTCATTAAAGTGTATTGTGTGTAGATTGATAAGGAATGTTTTTATTTAATCCATTTTAGAATAAGGTTGTAACGTAACAAAATGTGGAAAAAGTCAAGGGGTCTGAATACGTTCAAAACGCATTCTATATACAAAAGTATTTGGACACCCCTTCAAATTAGTGGATTCTGCTATATCAGCCACACCAGTAGCTGACCGGTGTATAAAATCGAGCACTCACCCATGCAATCTCCATAAACAAACATTGGCAGTAGAATGGCCTTACTGAAGAGCTCAGTGACTTTCAAAGTGGCACCGTCATAGGATGCCACCTTTCCAACAAGTCAGTTCGTCAAATTTCTGCCCTGCTAGAGCTGCCCCGGTCAATTGTAAGTGCTGTTATTGTGAAGTGGAAACGTCTAGGAGCAACAACAGTTCAGCCGTGAAGTGGTAGGCCACACAAGCACACAGAACGGTACCGCTGAGTGCTGAAGCTTGTAGCGCGTAAAAATCATCTGTCCTCGGTTGCAACACTCACTACCAAGTTCTAAACTGCCTCTGGAAGCAATGTCAGCACAAGAACTGTTCGTCGGGAGCTTCATGAATTTGGAATCCATGGCCGAGTAGCCTAAGATCACCATGTGCAATGTCAAGCGTCAGCTGGAGTTGTGTGAAGCTCTCCACCAGCTGGACTCCGGAGCAATGGAAACGCGTTCTCTGGAGTGAGGAATCACGCTTCACCATCTGGCAGTCCGACGTACAAATCTGGGTTTGGCGGATGCTAGGAGAACGCCACCTGCCCCAATGTATAGTGTCAACTGTAAAGTTTGGTGGAGGAGGAATAATGGTTTGGGGCTGTTTTTATGTTTTGGGCTAGGCCCCAAAGTTCCAGTGAAGGGAAATCTTAAAGCTACAGCATACAATGACATTCTAGATAATTCTGTGCTTCCAACTTTGTGGCAACAGTTTGGGGTAGGCCCTTTCCTGTTTCAGCATGACAATGCCCCCATGCACAAAGCGAGATCCATACAGAAATGTTTTGTCGAGATCAATGTGGAAGAATTTGACTGGCCTGCACAGAGCCCTGACCTCAACCCCATCGAACACCTTTGGGATGAATTGGAACGCCGTCTGCGAGACAAGTCTAATCACCCAAAATCAGTGCCCGAGCTCACTAATGCTCTTGTGGCTGAATGGAAGCAAGTCCCCGCAGTAATGTTCCAAATTCTAGTGGAAAGCCCTCCCAGAAAAGTGGACCAACTCCATATTAATGCCCATGATTTTGGAATGAGATGTTTGATGAGCAGGTGTCCACATACTTTTGGTAATGTAATGTATGTCAGTCAGCTGGCTATCTGCTGGCAGAGACTTCTATTGCAGTAACGTTGAATGGCTTTGGTTAGTACTACTTAACCGGCTATAAGGATGAAGTCAGAAGCTAACGTTAAATGGAGCCTACCTCAACAGGAGCAAAAAATATGCTACTAAGTTCTCATAATAACCTTGCTTTACAGAGAGTAGGCTACTGAGACAGACAGTGATGTGGCGCTCGGTGGTGAGGTTGAGTCAGGCTGCAATGCATGCAGGACGAAGCAGAGAGAGTGGTTAGTACGGTTGTTCCCAAGTGGGGTCCCCTGAGAAAATCTGTACTAATCTTCTCAAACAAGTTAGGAACTGAAAAAAACGAGATGTTTCAATATGAACATATCCACATTGTCTATCTTCCCTCATAGGCCTAGGCATACATTAGAATGCAATCAAAATGCAAATGATACAGTCTTAAATATGTAATACTTTTTCCTTCGTCGCTGATGCTACGTGTCAGTGTAAATCATTTTTTATATTTCCCCCATTTTAGGGGTATAATGTTACAATAGCATAGGTAATAGGCTGTGGGGGGTTTTGTATTGTTTTTTTATGTTAGCGGGTAGATCAGCTTTAATGTTACAGATAGACTGTGACTTCTATCAATATAATTGTCTGAATCATTTCCAATCTCCCATATACAGTGCATTTGGAAAGTATTCAGGCCCCTTCACTTTTTCCACATTTTGTTACATTCCAGCCTTATTCTAAAATGTATTTCAAAAAAAATTTCCCCTCATTAATCTACACACAATACCCCATAATGACAAAGCGTTAGCTCTAAGTAAATGTTGGATTTGTGTTTTTTGTATATCGACTTAGGTGAATGAACCTACAGCAGCCAAGATGATAATGGCTGGGTTCATTTATTTGTTTTTTCTGTTCTCCAAATAGCATTTTAAAGTTTTTAAATTGTATAGAAATGCAGTCAATGAGCTTCAACTTTCAAAAAGGACCTCACTAAAACTCAAACTCTAGTTACAGCCGTGCTGTCTCTATAGAAATAGGACATTCATAACCACACAAATAGGCCACTTTTTTTCAGCATTGCACCAGTGCCCCACTTTTTGCTTACATTTTGTTTTCATTTTATCTGGTTCTGAATGATCATCATTATTATTTTTTCATCACAAATATCCTGCTTTATGAAAGTATATTTTGGAATATGGGGGCTGGAGAAATAGGAAGTAAATTACTTTTCACATAGACCCTTATTGACTTTAGTGACAATATTTCTAAATCTGCTTGAGGGAGATGATGGCAGAGTATATGCACTCTGCTTATTACACCACCTCAGGCTTCCTCTCTCCTCTGTGTGGAACTGAAATATTTTTTGATTGGCAGGTCACAGTAGACTACTTTTCTTTCCCTCGAAGGTAGTTGGACCACTCATATATATCTTAATTAATGCAAAGTACACAAACCTATTACTGAGTAAGGACTCATGGGTAATATCTTAGATTTACAGTATGACCACAGAGACATTTCAACAAATGTTGAAACATACTGTGTCAACTGAGTCGTGATACTGCAACACGGCAAGAAGACTTTCACAGACTGATGCATTTTAAACAGTCACTTTAAAACATGCAATGAGGTACCAATTCATAAATGCTATTAAGAAAATAACACATGGGTCACAGACTGATCTGGGTCACAGACTGAAAATCAGACAGCATCATCTAACATCTAAATGCATGCAAAATCCTAAGGAGAGCATGCTTTGTACTTCAGAACCTAACAATCATGCTCTCACGTTCAGCATTTTCCTCATAACAGGTTTCAAACAGATTGTGCAAGTAATGATTTGCTCTATGATGCTCAGAAAGCAGAAGGTAATGTTTCTGCCCTATATGGGGTGGACTGTATCGTAGTATAAAATAGTACAAGAATAAACGCAGGTGCTTACCTTGTGTGGATGCTTTTCTGTCAGTTCTGTTGTGGTGTAGGAAGAAGACAGACCAAACTGATGACCTCAGCTACAGCGCCACTGAGTTCCATTTAACTCCACTCCCCAGAACCAGTGAGAGTGACAGAGAGAGAGAGAGAGAGAGAGACTGATGTCTGACCATTTTAAAGTCCCTGAAGTACTAACATGTTCATGCTTTCTGCATTTTGGGCTCATTGTAATGGCTGGAATGGAATCAATGGAACAGTATCAAACATATGGAAAACACATGTTTGACTCCGTTCTATTTATTCCAAACCAGCCCGTCCTCCTATAGCTCCTCCCACCAGCCTCTACTGGCGCACAGAGACATTTGCATAAGTGTCTGCACAAATGTTGAAACATACTGTGCCAACTAAGTTGTGACACTCAACAAGGCAATACAACTTTCACAGACATATACGTTCTAAACGGTCACTTTAAAACATGCAACGAGGTACCAATTCATAAATGCTATTAAAAAAATAACACATGGGTCACAGACTAATCAGACAGCATCATTATAACCCCTATATACAGTGCATTCGGAAAGTATTCAGACCCCTTGACTTTTTCCACATTTTGTTATGTTACAGCCTTATTCTGAAATTGATTAAATTGTTTTTTTCCCTCAATCTATACACAATACCCCATAATGACAAAGCAAAAATAGGTTGAGACATTTTTGCAAATGTATTAAAAATAAAGTGAAATATCACATTTACATAAGTACTCAGTACTTTGTTGAAGCACATTCGGCAGTGATTAGAGCCTCAAATCTTCTTGGGTATGATGCTATAAGCTCGGCACATCTGTATTTGGGGAGTTTCTCCCATTCTTCTCTGCAGATCCTCTCAAGCTCATTGGATGGGGAGCGTCACTGTACAGCTTTTTTCAGGTCTCCAGAGTTGTTCGATTAGGTTCAAGTCCGGGCTCTGGCTAAGCCACTCAAGGACATTCAGAGACTTGTCCCGAAGCTACTCCTGTGTTGTCTTGTCTGTGTGCTTTGGGAAGGTGAACCTTCGCCCCAGTATCTTATCTTTTACCAGATCTAATGTGTTATATTCTCCTACATTAATTTCACATTTCCACAAACTTCAAAGTGTTTCCTTTCAAATGGTATCAAGAATTTGCATATCCTTGCTTCAGATCTACAGGCAGTTTGATTTGGGTATGTCATTTTAGGCGAAAATTGGGGGGAAAAAGGGTCCGATCCCGGTAACTCTGTATTGTTGGGAAAGGACTCATCATAGTCTAAAATAATAAAATAATAAAGGCACTCCCCAGAACCAGTCAGCGAGTGAGTGAGAGTGAGACACTGGTCTACGATGAGAATATACTGAAACTGCTTGGGGAAGGATGAAGTAAAAAAGAAAGGGAAGCCATACATTTATGTCACCTGAGTGAGACTATACATTTAGGAGCTGAGCATTACATTTTACTATCCATATTTACATTTACAAATTCTGCAGGTTCTGAAGTCGTACAGGTCATGATTAAAGGTCAAAAGAGATTATTTATTTCAGGGCGGGCCATCACTCTGTAATGTCCTAAATAATATCCTCCTAACACATATAATACTCATGAATGGAGAGGTTGGCTAACCCCCATCTCTCCAACCTCACCTTTCCATTTCCCCAATATATTTATACATTTATTCATTTCCCCAATGTGCAGTAAAAGAGACTGTTTGCAGTCCCCGAAGTACTAACATGTTCATGCTTTCTGCCTTTTGTCAATTCCATTTGCGCATTAAGAGTTAAAATTGTGCCTTGGGAGGAGACAGAGCACTCACTGTGAGAGTGGGCTGTGTTTCAGGATGTGTGAAGAAACAAGGTTAAAGAACAGAAAAGACCGAGACTGTGACCTCTGGCTACCCATAAACCAGCCAATAGTGATGCAGAAATCGCCTTTTAAGTGCAATGAAATATTGTGTTTACTCCACAGGGGTTGATAATGATAACCTTTTCATTGATTCTAAAGTACTGCAGCCTTTTCTTCAGTATGGTACCATTGTTTTTTTTATACAACTGAGCGCTCGAACCCCCAATTGAATATGATCTCTTATTTGTTCTCTTCCCTTGTGGCATGATTGTGTCAAGAATCCCCTCATTGTGCAAAAGTTGTATTTCCTGCATATTGCTCAATATTGAAATTATTTTGGCCATGCACGATGAGACAACCAGGATGTAATGTTGTTTTTAAGCAAGAGGGGGCGACAATAACAACCAGTGAGTGAAGAAAAACTATCTGCAAAAACTACTATACCTATTGGAGTAACTCAAGAATGGTAAAAGTTTGTAGGGGGAGTGGTATGATTGAGGCGAGCAGAAGTTTGTTGCGTAGAAATAATAAATTTGAGAAATCCCACAGGAAGACAATTACAATACTTTATTAGTCTATCTAAATTAAGAAACTGTCATTTAGGACATATTAAATCAAAAATATGTTCATATATTCTAATCAGGTTAAAAGACCTAATTTACCCATAGGCAATCTAATATAAATTCATGTTTTACTATTTTTTTAGCTTTACAACACACATAGAAGAATGTTATACAATACATTGAACACATTTGGACTGAAAAAGATGCCCTGGTCTGGCATTGACCCACTCACTAGAGTCGACCATGTCTGATGTAAAGGCAGTCAGTATACTATCCTCCTCTCCACTGCCCTGTCAGTGACCTAACCGATTTGGCTGGGCAGAGAGGGAGGAAATCTGATTACAAGCAGGCAGCTAGGCTCCTCCACTTTTTCATTTCTGGCAGTCTCAACAGGTGCACAAGCTCAGCATTTGGCACCTACTATACCTTTTACGGTTATTCATTGAATGATTTTAAATGTTATACAATAAGCGAAATAAACAGTCTCCCAACCCAGAACCAAATACAAAAAGTATCTTCTCCTTATACATTCAATCAAAAAGAGCTTCAGGCCAGGTTTTATATTTTTATGGACATAATATTGAGTGCTGTCTCCTCAAGATCACATTTCCTTCCCATCTCCCACCGCTTCACTTAAAGAGAGAAAAAAAGGCACTGATATGACCTCTCACTTAAAGTGTAGTCTGACTGTGTCCTATTCCCTCCTTTCAGATTAATGGAACAAAGTCAGTCATTGTATTACAGTTGGTCATTTGTTTACAACAGATTACCTAATGTAAAACGCAATTGCAACAGCCTGTTGGTTTTCCTTTCAGCTCTTTGTATGCATCACTAAACAATACATTTGTAGTCATCATTAATTCTACACAAACACACCCAACCTCTTGCCCAAAATAGGGTGAGTGTGAGAGGGTTAGCCTGTGTTCCCACGTCAGGAGAGTTTGACAACGTGGTTATGTGACATCCTGTGTGTACCTCCTCTATACTCCTGTGTGACCTAGAAGAGCCTCCCAATGACCTAAATACTATACATAGCTTCTGGCCTGAGGAGGCCCAACCCTTGCAAGGAGTTGTCACAGGGGTGTGTAGTACACACTGGGTACTCACTCAAGGTGTACGACTTGATAGACGGGCAAAATGTTGCAACAACCCTCTTTTACAGTGAGATACACAGATGAGTGTTTGACATTGGCGAGCACATTTGGAATTCATCCCTTCTAACCATTATACAATTGTTTTGTCCCGTAGACTTGGACCTGCTATAAATATATAACACGTAAACCCGGCCTTCAAAATCTAGAACAATATGTTCTATAATAAGTCACAGACTCAGTGTATACTGTCATCACTATACTTTTACCACAGATTATAACATGCTCTGATGTAAAACATGGAAGCTGAAATCAGACACAGGCGAGACATATTTATTGTCTTCATAGAGGTCTGGTCTGAGGTGCTGCTCTCATCTCTGAAAACAGAAGATATCCTCCTATAATTGTATAAAATGAGGGCAGATCTCCTTACGTGTCCTGAAATAAACCGTCACTGTCAGACGGCTTGGAGAGAGCTCCATGGCAATGGTAAATGCAATTACTTAAAACGAACCAGACACTGTGTACAAATGGACAGTCCATTATCAGAGGAAATGCAGCACATTTACACCTAGTGGTATGATAGCAGCAAACAGTTTATACATTTGGTCTTTGTGGTTTCTAGTGTAGTATCTTAGGACTTGCACTATTGTTGTTTTATGTTCCCACCCAAGTTAACATTAGGGAACATTTGCAATGGTAAAATTAGGTCAGGTTTAGGGGCAAGTCATTTGAGTGTCTTATCAAACAACAGAGACAACATGAAACACATAAGACACTGAGTGAGAAAATACTGTTAATAACAGACCTACATCTTGACAGTGGCTGACTATAGTGCCCCAAAACAAAAAAATCCTAAACTCAGCAAAAAAAGAAACATCCTCTCACTGTCAACTGCGTTTATTTTCAACAAAGTTGTGTAAATATTTGTATGAACATAACAAGATTCAACCACTGAGACAAACTGAACAAGTTCCACAGACATGTGACAAACAGGAATGGTCAAAATCAAAAGTAACAGAATCTGGTGTGGCCATCAGCTGCATTAACTACTGCAGTGTATATCCTCCTCATGGACTGCACCAGATTTACCAGTTCTTGCTGTGAGATGTTACCCCACTCTTCCACTAAGGCACCTGCAAGTTCCCGGACATTTCTGGGGGGAATGGCCCTAGCTCTCAACCTCTGATCCAACAGGCCCCAGACGTGCTCAATGGGATTGAGATCCGGGCTCTTTGCTGGCCATGGCAGAACACTGACATTCCTGTATTGCAAGAAATCACACACAGAATGAGCAGTATGGCTGATGGCATTGTCATGCTGTAGGGTCATGTCAGGATGAGCCTGCAGGAAGGGTACCACATGAGGGAGGAGGATGTCTTCCCTGTAACGCACAGTGTTGAGATTGCCTGCAATGACAACAAGCTCAGTCCGATGATGCTGTGACGGACCCTTCACCTCCAAATCGATCCCGCTCCAGAGTACAGGCCTCGGTGTAACGCTCATTCCTTCGATGATAAACGCGAATCTGACCATCACCCCCGGTGAGACAACTTTGACTCGTCAGTGAAGAGCACTTTTTGCCAGTTCTGTCTGGTCCAGCGACAGTGGGTTTGTGCCCATATGCGACGTTGTTGCCGGTGATGTCTGGTGAGGACCTGCCTTACAACAGGCCTACAAGCCCTCAGACCAGTATCTCTCAGCCTATTGCGGACAGTCTGAGCACTGATGGAGGGACTGTGCGTTCCTGGTGTAACTCGGGCAGTTGTTGCCATCCTGTACCTGTCCCGCAGGTGTGATGTTCAGATGTACCGATCCTGTGCAGGTGTTGTTACATGTGGTCTGCCACTGCGAGGACGATCAGCTGTCTGTCCTGTCTCCCTGTAGCGCTGTCTTAGGGGTCTCACAGTACGGACATTGCAATTTATTGCCCTGGCCACATCTGCAGTTCTCGTGCCTCCTTGCAGCATGCCTAAGGCACATTCACGCAGATGAGCAGGGACCCTGGGCATCTTTCTTTTGGTGTTTTTCGGAGTCAGTAGAAAGGCCTCTTTAGTGTCCTAAGTTTTCATAACTGTGACCTTAATTGCCTACCGTCTGTAAGCTTTTAGTGTCTTAACAACAGTTCCACGGGTGCATGTTCATTAATTTTTTATGGTTCATTGAACAAGCATGGGAAACAGTGTTTAAACCCTTTACAATGAAGATCTGTGAAGTTATTTGGATTTTTACAAAGTATCTTTGAAGGACAGGGTCCTGAAAAAGGGATTTTTTTGTTGTTGCTACGTTTATCTACATATGGGCCACCAGTGGGATTTATTGAGAGCGCAAAGTTATGTAACGCAATCAAGTAAAAGGACTTTCACTCTATGGTCTATTGTCAATAATCCTGAACCCTAAATACACCTTATTACCATCTTGATCAAATACCTGAGAAATAACTACAGCACACAATTTATTCATATAACGACACTGGCTGGAGAGGCCTGCTATACACTGTAGCGGTATTAATTAGAGAAAGGTAAAGAAGATTTTGTTCGGGCGCCAGGCAGGTATTAACCCTGCCGAAAGGAAAATAGTAGAACAGCGAGAGTACCACTACCAGACCCACACACATCAACAGAAGAGACTGCCTAGAGTGTAGCCTGTTGACCAGATAGCCAGCGGAGAGAAAAAAAAGAATACACACCCTATAGATCCCACATCACATCAGTCCTTCCACAATTCTTGGTAACCCCACCAAACATACCTCATATAACAATAATGGCAGAGCAAATAAACAGCAACTTCATATAATAATGAATGAACCCAGTCATCACACAGAGGATTTGCAATAGTTTGTATTTTCTTCCGGGGAAGGAGTGCAGAGGGTATGAATGTGTGGTGTTCATATACACACTAGTCCAGCTCCAATGAAACTTCAATGTACTTAGGAAATAGAGTCGGTTTCAGTGTAAAGCACTGGAACATAGCGTGAAGAGAAAGGGCTTAGCTGTGGTCTTGAGGTTGCAGGTGTCCGGTCTGACTGTCCGATGGTATGTTGGGTTGTAGTTGAACGCTTCGCAACAAATGTTGCCACTAATCCATTTGATCCATAACCATCGCGGTCCCAAATGAGAACAACCACGTCGTCAAGCGATCACACTGAGGCTTGATCCTAAAAAACTGTACAACCACATACGGTGAAGACAAACAAAAAACCCTCTGCAGCATAGCACACACAAACCAAACTGTCGCGCCAACAAGAGCTCTCTCCAATAGAGCTTAACGAGCTCTTTTATCTCCTCCTTCCTACTGCTCATGTGCTCTTAAAGTGGCAGCGCACTTAAGTGCAAGATTTCGCCACAACGCATACAATAAACTAAATACTCTCTAATGAACCCAGTGAGTAGGATGAACATTTATTTTTCACCAAAAAAAGTACATTTAAAAAAAATTGTAATCTTTATTTAACTAGGCAAGTCAGTTAAGAACAAATTCTTATTTACAATGACGGCCTACCCTGGCCAACACTGGGCCAATTGTGCTCCGCCTTATGGGACTCCCAATCACAGCCGGATGTGATACAGCATGGATACGAACTAGGGACTGTAGTGATGCCTCTTGCACTGAGATGCAGTGCTTTAGACCGCTGTGCCACTCTGGAGAATTTACAGCCCTGGGTTAGGAATAGAGGCCCTTTCAGCCATGCACTGTAACTGTGTGAGTTGTTGATTTTAACACGTAACAGCTGTCCAAACTACAGCCTTCCCTTTCTCCCCCAACCACCTGTGGAGTGAATTACCCTGCAGGCAGGAGGAACCAAGATAGCAATCAAGAAGCCCAGACTGGCGACTCTCTTTGACCAGAGAGAGAAACGAATGGCCAAAACAACAAGGTGTACGTGGTGATGGCCAATCAGGCTCCGTCCCCAATCATAGTTTTATGGGTGGGTAAGGAATGGACACCCTTCTTGCTGTTCTCAAGATTGACCCCAATTTCAACAACTCGGCCTGCAGGTTTTGATCTATGTATTGTCACACAGCGTGAAATCTGAGGATTTGGGAGGGGAGAGGGGGATGGTGATATACGTGGGCCCTTTGTTAGCAAGTAACCGCTGATAGTCATTTGCCCAGACTTGAGAAAGCCTGTGGCAGCTGCTCTCTTCCTTTCATATGAATCACCATCCACCCACTACTACAGGAAATCTGGTTAAATGTTGTTTCTTTTTTTCAAATACAAGATAAACCATATTAAATCCGTAATAAAAAATAAATACAAGCCACTATAAATATCTTAAGATTTGCTGTTATATTCAGGAATAGACAATGTACAAATCATGGCTGCTACTGAGTTGGTTTTGTGATGACATCTGAGATTACATAATCCTTTTTCAAATCAAATTGTATTAGTCACATGCGCCAAATAGAACAGGTGCAGACAGTGAAATGCTTACTTACGAGCCCCTAACCAACAATGCCGTTTAAAAAAAATATGGATAAGAATAAGAAATAAAAGTAATTAAAGAGCAGCAGTAAAATAACAAAAGCGAGACTATACACAGGGGGGTACCGGTACAGAGTCAATGTGTGGGGGCACAGGTTAGTTGAGGTAATATGTACATGTACATGAACGTAGAGTTATTAAAGTGACTATGCATAGATGATAACAACAGAGAGTAGCAGTGGTGTAAAAGAGGGGGGCAATGCAAATAGTCTGGGTAGCCATTTGATTAGGTGTTCAGGAGTCTTATGGCTTGGGGGTAGAAGCTCTTTAGAAGCCTCTTGGACCTATACTTGGCCCTCCAGTACTGCTTGCTGTGCGGTAGCAGAGAGAACAGTCTAGGATTAGGGCCTCCTGGATGGCATGAAGCTTGGCCCCAGAGATGTACTGGGCCGTTCGCCCACTGTAGTGCCTTGCGGTCGGAGGCTGAGCAGTTGCCATACCAGGCAGTGATACAACCAGTCAGGATGCTCTCGATGGTGCAGCTGTAGAACCATTTGAGGATCTGAGAATCCATGCCAAATCTTTTCAGTCTCCTGAGGGGGAATAGGTTTTGTCGTGCCCTCTTCACAACTTTCTTGGTGTGCTTGGACCATGTTAGTTTGTTGGTGATGTGGACACCAAGGAACCTGAAGGTCTCAACCTGCTCCACTGCAGCCCCGTCGATGAGAATGGGGGCGTGCTCTGTCCTCTTTATCCTGTATTCCACAATCATCTCCTTTGTCTTGATCACGTTGAGGGAGAGGCTGTTGTCCTGGCACCACACGGCCAGGTCTCTGACCTGGCACCACACGCCGTGCAGTCATGAGTGAACAGGGAGTACAGGAGGGGACTGAGCACGCACCCCTGAGGGGCCCTTTTGTTGAGGATCAGCATGGTGGATGTGTTGTTACCTACCCTTAACACCTGGGGAAGGCCCATCAGGAAGTCCAGGATCCAGTTACAGAGGGAGGCGTTTAGTCCCAGGGTCCTTAGCTTATTGATGAGCTTTGAGGGCACTATGGTGTTGAACGCTAAGCTGTTGTCAATGAATAGCATTCTCACATAGGTGTTCCTTTTGTCCAGGTGGGAAAGGGCAGTGTGGAGTGCAATAGAGATTGCATCATCTGTGGATAGCCTGGTTCCTCTCTAGGTTTTTTCCTAGGTTTTGGCCTTTCTAGGGAGTTTTTCCTAGCCACCGTGCTTCTACACCTGCATTGCTTGCTGTTTGGGGTTTTAGGCTGGGTTTCTGTACAGCACTTCGAGATATTAGCTGATGTACAAAGGGCTATATAAAAATAAAAATAAAAAACTTGATTGATCTGTTGGTACGGTATGCAAATTGGAGTGGGTCTAGGGTTTCTGGTATAATGGTGTTGATGTGAGCCACAACCAGCCTTTCAAAGCACTTCATGGCTACAGACATGAGTGCTACGTGTCGGTAGTCATTTAGGCAGGTAACCTTAGTGTATTTGGGAACAGGCACTATGAGGTCTGCTTAAAACATGTTGGTATTACAGACTCGGACAGGGAGAGGTAGAAAATATCAGTGAAGACACTTGCCAGTTGGTCAGCGCATGCTCGCAGTACACGTCCTGGTAATCCGCCTGGCCCTGCGGCCTTGTGAATGTTGACCTGTTTAAAGGTCTTCCTCACATCGGCTGCAGAGAGCGTGATCACACAGTCTTCCCGGAACAGTTGGTGCTCTCATGCATGTTTCAGTGTAATTTGCCTCGAAGTGAGCATAGAAGTAGTTTAGCTCGTCTGGTAGGCTCATGTCACTGGGCAGCTCTCGGCTGTGCTTCCCTTTGTAGTCTGTAATGATTTGCAAGCCCTACCACATCCGACGAGCGTCAGAGCCGGTGTCGAACGATTCGAACTTAGTCCTGTATTGACGCTTTGCCTGTTTGATGGTTCGTCGGAGGGCATAGCGGGATTTCTTATAAGCTTCCGTGTTAGAGTCCCGCTCCCTGAAAGCGCAGCTCTACCCTTTAGCTCAGTTAAACTAAACTACTGAACTATTGAGTTGTCAATCATATTGTAAAGACCTTGGGTTTAAACGCCGGAAATCGACTCTGCCTCACGAGCATGCCTTTGCGGCAGTCGATAGCGCGCCGGAACTCGGGCTAGAAGGTTGAGGGTTCGAGACCTGCTCCCTGCTGTTTCATTACAATATCATAATCTCAGCAGGAATTGATCTGACAGATTTTCTTTCACAAACTAGGTTTCCATCCAATTGGCAACAGATTGTCATACGAATATTCTAAAAAAAAAAATAAAAAAAAAAAACATAAACAACATGCGGATTTTCCCACCAGTTCTGTTTCCATCAGATGGACTTGTTGTTGATAAAAGGCTGTGCGTGATGACGTAGTGCACATAAAAATTACTTTTGCTGTTCAATTCCCTCTTCACTGATGGTTTTGTCACAACACATTTCCCGTTATATAGCAAATGTGCCCACTCTGCTCGTGACACGTGCACTCTAGCCAACAGCTAGCATAAAAAGGTTGGATGGAAACCTGGTTAGTGTAGGCTACTCATATCATTAAATATTTTGTCAATTGTTTTTTCGGGAACCCCAGTATTAGCTTTTGCCGACACAGCAGCTATTGAATGCCAAGTTTGAAGGACAAATGTCGATTTGTTTTCTTTGATTTGAATCTAAAGGGTGGTTTTCTTTATGTTTTTACCAGTTCTTCATGGAAATACCCTCAACAAAGGAAGCTTAGGGCGGGAGGTTTGTCTTTTGACGTCAACAGTCTGGCAACAGACATGAATGCGTCTGTGTATCGCCTCTCCGATTGGTCCTTCCGTCACATAGCTGTTGTGATTGGTGAGAGCTCAGCTAGCGCAGTTACATATACCTGCTCGAGCTTCCATTTTGTTGCAAATCAGACAGTCGAGAGGGAATAGAAGTATACACATCTTTTACACCGTGTAAGGTCCACACATTTCTAGATTCTCCATCCAGAGATTTCAGACTTCAATTAAAAAATATCTGACAAACGGCTTTTACCAACCAAGCCTGAGGAAGTCGGTAAGAGCCGGTTTTGTGTTTAGCTAAATTGGCTAAGTTCATTTAGCTAGAATTTGTGACGCCATACATATGAGTGGTGTTCTTTGTTTTGTTCCCAGATAAGTGACCTAGATAGACCTCTATTTAATTACAATGATGATAATAACCCTGAATACATAACTTTAGTATAGTAATGTTAACAAGCACACATTACGTTTAATCTTGGCGTATTTTAAAAATGTATGCAGCTAACGTTCACCAAGCTAGCTGACGAAGACGTTCGCATTCTTCGAAGCCAGTGAAAGAGGATTATTAGCTGTTTACGTGGTGGCTAAACATGAACGCTAGTTAACTACCTGCTTTATTTTCCAGTAAACGAATATCCGTTATTTTACTACAGTACCAGTTTATATTTATTTTACATGACAGTTGCTACTTGTAGAATGTAGTTAGTTCGCTGGCTAACATTATTAGTTGGCTTTGTGACGATGCATGTTTAGCACACGAAAGCTGGCCCCATTCTCAGTTTGTAACATCAACAGTTGACATACTTAGAACACTGCGAGCATTATCATGCTATTTTACCCGAAGTATTAATAAAAAGTATAAAAACATTTTTATTGTTTAGATCGCCTTGGAGCATTTTCGTGCGCTGAAGTGAATTGATGTTCTACTCGGCTTCACGGGAAAACGACGCTCATTGGCACATGACAACTCCAGATCTTGCTGGACCTAAAAGTGCAGCGAGAAGTAGATCGAAGACTACTTCGAGGACCTGGAGCCCAATTGGAAAGGAGAAATTAAGGAAACATCTCTGCACATTCAACTTTCTAACAACAAAGAGGTAGGCAATGGATGCGACACTGTTTTTCCAGTTGGGTGGGGGAAGGGCTGAGTTTTTGCACGTAGCCAATTGAGCTCTGAAGTAGATTCAGGTATGCACATTTGTTCCAGAAGTTCTGTTGCTTCTATTTTGCCCTTAAATATAAATGAAGTGTATATATTTTAGACCTGATTGTTAAAACGGGTTTGTCAACCGGGGACAATTTTTTTGGGGGGGCAGCAGGTAACATTAGCCTAGCATTAAGAGCGTTGGGCCAGTAACTGAAAGGTCGCTGGTTCGAATCCCTGAGCTGACAATGTGGAACATCTGTATGCCCTTGAGCAAGGCACTTGTAAGTTCTGGATAAGCGTTTCTGCTAAATGACTAAATTGTAAATTTAAAAAATGAATTGCTTCAACGTTTTTTTACTTTGTCTTCCTCCTTCAGGTGACACACTGTGTGAAAAGTACAGTATGGGAGGTGGAGAGAGGTACAACATTCCAGTGTCCCACCCAGAGCGCCCATTGCCCAAGAAGAACCATCAGCTGGGCCGGGCCAAGCAGAGAGTTGTCCGCGATCAGAATGGAATGACAACAGTAGCATCCTCAGGGGCGGCGGGAGGTCCTCACCAACATGGCCACCGCAAGGGAGCAGCCTACCCCTGGTTTCCAGAGGCGCGGCTGGCCGCGTCGGCTGAGAAGAAAAATGCTTCTGTCCGTTTTGCCAACACCTACGATCAGAATTGGGAGGGCGCTGTGTCCCACCTGAACACACTTCTGGCTGCCCAGTGTGGCGGCCCGAGCTATGCAGGGGCCAAGTTCAGCGAGCCACCCTCCCCCAGCGTGCTACCCAAGCCCCCCAGCCACTGGGTCCCCATGGGTACCCGTGACAGCAGGGAGATGATGGCCTTCCAGCTGAAGAGCCTCCTCAAGGTGCATGCCTAGAGATGGACTCCTATAACCTGGTCTTTCAAAGCCAACGTGTGAACGAATGCCCCTCTGAAGACTCCTGCCTGCCTTGAATGCCCCAGCGTTGTAATACACTTTTAGCTATTTTAGATTGAGGTCTTTGTGGGGTGAGAGGCATTTTGCTGGGAAATCTCTGCAAATGTTTGGCACCCTTTTTTGTTGAGAAACCACAGATATTACAGCGCTGCGGCCTTGTCGGTGGGGGAGAATGTTCTCATTGGAGTCTGTTTCTGTCACTAACGATGAACTGGATATCCTTCGTATTCGTGCTCTGTTCTTTTTTTGTTTGTTTTGTTCTTTTTTTGTTGGCCGTTATAGCAAGTCTGTTGGCTTCTCTTCCCAAACGGTAGGGTTGGATATTAGTATACACATGTTCATGCGGTCTCATTTACAGTCCATTTCTGTGGACAGGTAATTCTTACTTTGGCACGTTAAGTTCTGTTAATCATTAAGGATTTCACCTCTGACAACCTGGTGCTGCCTGAAGCACAACCTACAATAGTAACATTTCTTTTTAGTTTGACTTATTATTTTCCATCTTGTTTTTGGGGGATGTAAAAGCCACTGTTCTGCAGGGAAACCAGAGCTATCTTTCAGGCGAGAATCAGCTGTAGTAGTGAGTACAAGTCACAAGTATAACCTCAAACTGAAGTGTAGAGGCCATGGCACACAGGCCTTGGACGTTCAACTCCTGTACTGTTTATTGCGCTGTGTGCACTGCACTATGGCAGTTGTGCTGGTCCAAGGCCTGCAGCTCTATCATACAATTATTTTGTCTATTTGTGATGTAGTTATAAGTCAGTTTTGTCTTAACCAAAGCAATGTCTTTTGCTGTGATTTTCTTTCTCTCTCTCGCCATCTCCCTTGTATGTCTGACGTGGTTACCAGTGCCATATCAACCACGTTGGCTTGAGTGGCGCAGGGAATTGGTCCTTTGGGTCACTTTTTCAATGCAATCAGTACTGCTATTAGCCACTTTCAAACTATCTTCTTCCCTACTGAAACCCCACCCAGTAAACAATGCAGAAGAGGGCCAGATTCAACAGGGACTGTAAGTTTCGCAACCTCGGTCTCCTGTGTCATGGCCCTGTTTGCTGTGTGGCAGTTTCTTACGAGGAAGTGCAAAGTTGAGAGAAGTGCGTAACGTGGCACAGAGGACGCTAGGCGCAAGGCCAGTGTGGATCTGTTTACATTTAAAGTCTCCAGCAGCAATCTCCAGATACTCACTGCCTCCTGCACCCTACTCTTGCACTGCAATCAAAATTGTTTTCAGAAGTTACAGGCTGAGAGGCCCTTTTTATTGGTGGGTGGTTAATTGACTATCTCCCTCTAGGTTCTAATTTGAGGGGAGGCAGTCTTTTATTTTCTTTGCAGAATGGGAACTGTAATGGCCATCTTAGAGATGACAAAACAGAGCTCACGAGCTTGAAATAAGTTAAAGAGCCATGTAAATAATGAAATGTATAAAAAAATACTTGTAGCATATGTACATTTAGCAGGGTGTTTTTAAACCTGCTTGATAAAGTATTTTTAGTAATAACACTGAATGTATAAGTCATGCTAAGGACATGTCTTGACTTCAAATACTGAATATTTTTGTAAAGAAGAAATCTGCCTATAGCATTTGTCAATACCCCTGCACTGTGTAGTTATTGCCAGTAGTCTTGCACATAATGTTTTTTATTTTGTATTATGCACAGTGTAGGGTAAAAAATGCAATGTGCAAAAAAACGTAACTTACATTTGACCTTTTGAGTTGACTTGGATATGTATGAATTGTTAAATTATTTTAGTTTCCAGGTGTGCTACAGCCTGAAGACAGCCACTGGGGGCTGGTTTCCCAGACAGATTAACCCCAAACCTGGATTAAAACAACTATTTCAATGGATAGTCTCCATTTGAAATTCTTTTTTTTATCCAGGACTACTTATGATCTGTCTGGAAAACGTGCCCTGAATTGAGTTTGTCAACTTGATTGTGCCTACATTTTAACCCAACATTGCAAACTTCTGTTGTTGAACCAACATTGACTTATATTTTTGGATTAGGTAATGTTATTCATTGACCAAAAATGTATATCTTAAAATCACCTTCAATTATCTGCTGTTCTTCTGCTAGAAGATAATTGAATTTGGCCCTATGTTATTGTGAAACTGTTTTTCAACTGCTTTTGTTTTGATATGTGTTTTTTAATGCATTGCTGTTTATTTTTTTAAACAGATGTCCTGTTTTCTGCTAATGATTCATACATGTATAAAGTTCTTCGTCCTAAATTTGAAACTGAAAGGTTTCTCAACAAATTGGCTTTTAATTTGTCCCATTTGTTTACTGTCACCGATGAATATGAAATTATGCCACATGTCCAGACTTGATTTGAATTCGACAACAAACAAACTCGAGCACTGCTTTAATTGGTCTAATCAAAGTAACCCCCCAAAAAATAAAATCCCTTCCCTTTCCCCCAAACTTTGTGTCTGTCTTTTCCTGAATGGACTCATTATTCCAAACCTTTTCCCACATTTAGTACAGCTTACTGTATTTATTTGAAAGTTACACATGGTTATATTGATGATTACACATTCTAATAGAATATTCATATCCTCAGCAAGTAAGTGAATTGAACTGTAGCACTCCTGTCATCATGAAGTGCTTTCAGGCTAGTTAAGGATCGTCACCTAGACCCACTACAACTTAGACCCACTACAATTTGCATACCGCCCCAATGGATCCAGCTGGACAAGAGGAACACCTATGTAAGAATGCATTTTTTATTTAATTTTTTACTACAGCTCAGCCTTCAATGCCATGTTACCCTCCAAGCTCATCATTAAGCCCGGGTTCTGCACCCCACCCTGTGCAACTGGGTCCTGGACTTCCTGATGGGCTATCCCCAGGTGGTGACAGTATGCAACAACACCCCCACTACGCTGATCCTCAACACAGGCCCCAGTGGGGTGCCTGCTTAGCCCCCTCCCGTGCTTCCTGTTTACCAATGACTGCGTGGCCATGCAACTCCAAGTTTGTAGACGACACTAGTGGTAGGCCTGATTACCAACAATGACGAGACGGCCTACAGGGAGGAAGTGAGGGCCCTGGTGTAGTGGTGCCAGGAAAATAACAAAGGAGCTGATCATGGACAGCAGAGGGAACACGCTCACATCGCGGCCGCAGTGGAGAAGGTGAAAAGCTTCCAAGTTCCTCAGCATGCACTGCACTGACAATCTGAAATGGTCCACACAGACTGAGATGAAGGTGCAACAGCATCCTGTCGGGCTGTATCACTGCCTGGTACAGCAACTACACCGTCCGCAACCACAGGGCTCTCCAGAGGGTGGTGCAGTCTGCTCAATACCTCACTGGGGGCACACTGCCCTCCAGGATATCTGCAGCACCCGGTGTCACAGGAAGGCCAAGAAGATCATCAAAGACATCAGCCACTCGAGCCACGGCCTGTTCACCCGCTATCATCCAGAAGGCGAGGTCAATACAGGTGCATCAAAACTATGACCAAGAGACTGAAATACAGCTTCTCTCTCAAAGCCATCCGACTGTTAAATAGCCATCACTAGCCGGCCTCCATCCAGTACCCTGCCCTGATCTCAGTCACTGTTACAGGCCGGCTTCCACCCGGTTACTCAACCCTGCACCTTAGAGGCTGCTACACTGTACATAGACATGGGACTCTGGTCACTTAACATACTGTTGTGCCCATTTCATATGTTATATACTGTATTCTAGTCAAGTCCATCCTATTCATCTATTGTTGCACATATACTATTCTATCCTACGTATTCTTCAGATTTACTACATATTCTATTCACACTATCCATAATATCTACACATCCGATCACATACAGAGCATTTGGAAAGTTTTCAGACCCTCAGACGTTACAGCCGTATTCTAAAATTGATTAAATAATTTCCCCCTCAGTCTACAGACAATACCCCATAATGACAAAACGAAAACAGGTTTTTAGACATTTTAGCAATTTGTCAGTATTTTGTTAATGCATCTTTGTCATCGATTACAGTCTCGAGTCTTCTTGACTATGATGCTACAAGCTAGGCACACCTGTATTTGAGGAGTTTATCTTTCTCTGCAGATCTTCTCAAGCTCTGTCAGGTTGGATGGGGAGCGTCGCTGCACTCTGGAGCAGGTTTTCATCAAGGATCTCTCTGTACTTTACTCCATTTATTTTTCCCTCGATCCTGACTAGTCTCCCAGTCCCTGCCGCTGAAAAACATCCCCACAACATGATGCTGCCACCGCCATGCTTCACCGTAGGGATGGTGACAGGTTTCCTCCAGATGTGATGCTTGGCGTTAGTCAGAGTTCAATCTTCGTTTCATCAGACCAGAGTCTTGTTTCTCATGGTCTGAGAGTCCTTTAGGTGCCTTTTGGCAAACTCCAAGCGTGCTGTCATGTGCCTTTTACTGAGGAGTGGCGTCCGCCTGGCCACTCTACCATAAAGGCCTGATTGGTGGAGTGCTGCAGAGATGGTTGTCCTTCTGGAAGGAGATGGTTGTCCTTCTCCACAAAGGAACTCTGTCAGTGTGACCATTGGGTTGTTGGTCACCTCTAAGACCAAGGCCCTTCTCCCACGATTGCTCAGTTTGGCCGAGCGGCCAGCTCTTGGAAGAATCTTGGTGGTTCTAAACTTCTTCCATTTAAGAATGATGCAGGCCACTGTGTTCTTGGGGACCTTCAATGCTGCAGAAATGTTTTGGTACCCTTACCCAGATCTGTGCCTCAACACAATGTTGTCTCGGAGCACTACGGACAACTCCTTCGACCTCATAGCTTGGATTTTGCTCTGACATGCACTGTCAACTGTGGGACCTTATATAGACAAGTGTGTGGCTTTCAAAATCATGTCCAATCAATTAAATGTACCACAGGCGGACTCCAAGTTGTAGAAACATCTCAAGGATGATCAATGAAAACAGGATGCACCTGAGCTCAATTTAGAGTCTAATAGCAAAGGGTCTGAATACTTACGTAAATAAGGTATTTCTAAAAACCTGTTTTCGCTTTGTCATTATAGGGTATTGTGTGTAGATTGATGAGGATTTGTTGTTTATTTAATCCATTTTAGAATAAGGCTGTAACCTGAAAAGTCAATGGGTATGAATACTTTCTGTATGCACTGTACACACACATACAGTACCAGTCAGAAGTTTGGACACCTCATTCAAGGGTTTTTCATTCTCCATTTGTACTATTATCTACATTGAATAATAGTGAAGACATTACATCTATGAAATAACACATGGAATCATGGAGTAACCAAAAAAGTGTAAAACAAATCAAAATACATTTTATATTTGAGATTCTTCAAAGTAGCCACCCTTTGCCTTGACGGCTTTGCAGTAACTAGGTGTCCATCAAATTGGCGAAATATTTTCATGCGAATATTCTAGAATCGGCATAAAGCAAATATTCGCATCATTTTCTCACCAGTAGTATGTTTCCACTGGACTTGTTCCGTAAAAAAATCAGTGCGCGATGACCAAGTGCGCACAAATATACTTTTCACTTCAATTTTCATGCACAGAATACACATCTAAAGTTCAATGTGTTCCTATTGTATTTTCAACTCAACTGATAGTTTTGTCACAAACTGTTGCGTTAAATAGTAAATGTGCATACACTGGGCTTGGCATGGTTTGCAGATACGGTGGGAGTTGTCTAGTCAACTTGAGTTTACGGATAAGAGCGAGAATATTTTATCTGTCAAACGGCAGTCAAGTACCGATCATGTCACCCGAATAAGACCCTCGATATTTATTGGAAAGCAGCAACAACCTCATCACCGTGCACTTTCACCATCCTGTGAAGTATATAATTTATTTAATCTGTAGCCTAATAAACTGCATGGTTTCTTATAGAAAAAATGTACGCCGCCGTTTCCCGCATAATTAATTGTATCCACACAAAAAGATCCCATCATGTTGAAACAAATGAGCTGTCCGGCGTTTAGAAAATTAAAATTAATGAAACTACTCGCATAATAACTGGATGGAAACGTGGTTGACAGTGACAGTCATTTTCCATCAATAGCCTTTGCACTTGCCTGTCTGTATAGCAGTGGTAGTCAGGGCCTTATTACTGAGCAGGGGACCACGACCCATATTATTATTTTCGGTGGCAGGTGGGAAAGACCCCAAAAGCATAAGTCATTGCAAAATGTGTAGAAAAGCAGGTGATTTGCTTTAAAGATACATGTTCTCTGTCTCATGGAAAAATGTGTAGAATAGCACTGGTAGTCATTCCGTAGCCAAAAAGTTCAAATGAGTTGTACTTTTGACCGGCCGACGGCCAATTAGAAAATCGAGTATTTTATACGTCACACTCCAGGGGTGTTTCGGTGAGTTTGGATATGTCCGTTCTCCACGGAATAGTCTGGCCTCGACCTAAATAATTTAACATGGATCGTGTTTGAGACGTTCTAAACGAACAATTAGTGGTGGGCCTGGACCATCATTTATAATTTGGAATGATATTTATATTGTTTCGGGTTATTCTTCACGATTATGTAAAAATCAAACGACTGTTCCTGCAGGCACAATATCCTCAGACTTTCTCTTTGCAGCCTGATGATGGGCCATCAACTGGATGTGATTTCCCATTGTATTCAAACTGGTTACATAGGTTTATGCTAGAACATTCACACCTGGCACCAAAAGGCAATCCACAAGCAGTTGTCTGGACTTCAGAGTCGTGGAAGTGAAATGAAAAGTTAATGTTTACTCAGTTGCAAATCTTCCATGTATTTTAAACAAACCGATATCAAATGTAAAAATGCAACTGATAATGGTGCCCATCACTAGTAACATTATTCTCAGTAAATACACTATATATAGAGAAGTATGTGGATACCCCTTCAAATTAGTGGATTTGGCCATTTAAGTCACACCAGTGGTTGATAGGTGTTTAAAGATCAAGCACACATCCATGCAATCTCCATACAAACTTTGGCAGTAGATTTTCCTTACTGAAGAGCTCAGTGACTTTCAATGTGGCACCATCATAGGATTCTACCTCATCAAATTTCTGCCCTGCTAAAGCTGCCCCGGTCAACTGTAAGTGCTGTTATTGTGAAGTGGAAACGTCTAGGAGTGCTGAAGCACGTAAAAATCTGTTCTCGGTTCCAATATCTCTGGAAGCAACCACAGCACAAGAACTGTTTGTTGGGAGCGTCATGAAATGGGTTTCCATGGCCGAGCAGCCGCACACAAGCCTAGGATCACCATGCGCAATGCAAAGTGTCTACTGAAGTGGTGTAAAGCTCACCACCACTGGACTCTGGAGCAATGGAAACACGTTCTCTGGAGCAATGAATCACACTTCACCATCTGGCAGTCTGACGGACGAATCTGGGTTTGTCGGATGCCAGGATATGCTAATGGACCGAATGCATAGTGCCAACTGTAACCTTTGAGATGAATTGGAACACAGACTGCGAGCCAGGCATAATCGCCCAACCTCACTAATGCACATGGCTGAATGGAAGTCCCCGCAGCAATCCTCCAAAATCTAGTGGAAAGTATTTTCTGAAGAGTGGAGGCTATAGCAGCAAAGGGGGGGACCAACTCCATATTAATGACCATGATTTTGGAATGAAATGTTCGATGAGCAGATGGCCACACACTTGGTCATGTAGTGTATATTACACACAACAAATATTACCAATAAGGTACATTTTTCAATAAGGTACATTTTTAAACTTTACAGGTAAGTGAGATATAGACCGAATTAAACCTATCCAACCATACTCACTGGCCAGTTTATTAGGTACACCACCCAGTTCACCAACAAAATGGATCGCTCCTACAAACCGTGAGTCACATAACCGTGGCTTGCTGTAGAAAGCATGCAAACTGGCATCGAGATGTTCAGCTATTGTTTAATTGAACGATAGGATGGACAAAACGAGTAACCTAAGCGACGCAGAACGGCATCTCAGAACGCACAACTTGTTGATGCTTGTCACTGATGGGCTCTTACAGCAGATAACCACACCGGGTTCCACTCCTATAAGTTAAAAACAAGTAGAAGTGGCTCCAGTGGGCACACGATCACCAACCGAGGAGTGGAAAAACAGCGAGTTCATTTTACTTAGAGCATCTTTGGGATGAGATCGAACGGGCTGTTCGCAGCATGAATGTCTGCGCGTTGTCTCCAATCTGCTAGATGCCATTGCACTAGCATGGTCCAACATCCCTGTGGATCACTTCTGACACCTTGTAAAATGACCCGAAGAATACAGGCTGTTCTGGGGGGGGGGGGGGGGGGCAACCCAGTAAGGAATAGGTGTCCTTAACAAACTGTCCGGTGTCTTGTACCTTCAAGGGAGCGACATCTTTGCACAACTCAGATGAATAAGAAAAGTTAAAACATAACATTTTTAATCCACAAAAAGAAAACACTGCTGCTCGATTTGAACACAAAAAATAACAAATGATCTACAAAGAAAATGCAGGAGATTTAAGCAACATCAAATGTACAAAAATAATAGCAGTTAACTTGATGGCTAGATATCACTGCAAACTCCAGATTTAACTTCTCTTTTCTTATAAATGGGTTTTTGGACTCTCAACCTCTTCTGTAGCCAGAGGTTAATACCCGTTAGCCCAAAACTGTACCTTTGCATTTCATAGTTGACCAATTCTTATGTGCTGAACTTAAATCCACTGGGTTCTCAATTAATAGAATTAAACCAATATGAATGTAAATGAAAAACATCCAATGTTTTTCAGAGGTGAATGAAACTGAACTAACATAAAAAAGCACTATCCATCTGTAGGGACAACCAGCTCTCCTGTTGTATGGCATCAGCCCAGAGATATCATGATAACTCAACTAATGAACTGAGGTGGGGTGTGTAATAACCCCTCCCTAGATACCATATTCATATGTTGTAGTGTTGAACAAAAATATCTTTAGTTACTGAATAACAGGGTTTGAGGGTGGTGGGGTCCTAGGATCTGGAGCGAGATCGGGACACAGATCTGGAGTAGGAGCGTCGACAGGCCTGTTTCTGGGAGCCAGAGGAGGGGTGGAAGTCCTTGACGGGGCTGGGGGATTTGGACTGAGACTTTGTGTCTTTGGGCCTGGATCTGGGAGAGGGGGAGCGGGAGGCGGAGCGGTTACGAGATGGGGGTGCGTGGTGCATCCTGTGGTGTTCACGTGGAGGGCCCCTGTACCTGTAGAAAAAAGGAGCATGGCATATGAACAGAACAATCAGTCATCCCACTAATAAATACACTGACTTGACAACGGTGTAGTGTTTTGAAACCACATAGGCTTATGCATTTTAAATGCAATCTCACTGCACTGTGTCGTGTTAGACAAGTCAGAATAATGAGTCGTATATATATGTCTACCTGTCATTTTCATGGCTTCTGCTTCGCCTGTGCCTGCCATATGACCGAGAGCTGTAGAGAGAAAAGTTAAAGTAAGAACCAGTCTGTATACAAAGGCATTTCGGTCTGCAATGAAAGCCCCTTGGGAGGCTTACTTGAGAAGCGAAACAGTGGTTTAGTTTCAGTGTCACAGGGGAACTCACTCTCTAGGGCTCTCTGACCTCCGAGGACGGCGGTCGCAGGAAGGGCTACGCGACCGGCGCCTTTCGTAGCTGCGACTGCGAGAGCGTCTGCGTCGGCCATCACCGCGTTCGTAGTCGTCGTAACGGGAGAAGGAGCTGCTGCGGGACCCTCTGCGAGGAGAGCTCTCCTTAGTCTTCATCTGGTTGGGGGCTGGAGGGACAAGAGTCATTAAAATGAAATACTGGGCACAAGGATAGTTGAGCAAGTAGGGTTTAAAAAAACAATTTTGCATGCAGGTTGGCAATGATTTCACTAGTCAGAGACCCGAGTCAAGATATTACCACTAAAAGTGAAGCTGTAGGCCGGCCTAGTTAGACTTTCCTACTTAGATTCTTGGGTAAACTGTTTCGACAGTGAAACTTGAAATTCGTCACATTGAAATGATTGGTAGGTAGTAAATAGTGCATTCATACAGGGCACATAAATAAAACACATTCTTACTTTTTCGGTCACCCTGTGCAAACTGGATCTCGATCTGTCGACCACACACCCACTTGTGGTCCAGGTTGTGGAGGGCATCCTCTGCATCTCGCACGTCCTCGAATGTGCTACAGACTGTTAAGGCTTTTTACTTTCACTTGTGGAAATGGGGAGACATGTATGCACACATACAACTACAAAAACATTTTATTTTTTTTATTCAGTAAAGAGGCTGGAAGCCTCAAATTTGTAAGTCAATTGTGTGCCAGCATGGGCTAATAGTAAGCTAAAAGATTAAAAATATGAAGCTGAAACTTCGGTTCAAATTTCGGAAGGAAACGAGAACTAAGGCCATACAAATGCAACATTGAAATCTTATTTCAGCAGACTTGCTTACAATTAAAGTTATAATTGTCTTGCCCTTTTGTACAGAGAACACACAGAGCAAAATATTTGGAGGTGAAGAGCAAGGGTTCTATTTGGTAGGATACAAAACATTAGGCTTGTTACCTTTAACATGCTTGACCTTTGAGCTTCAGCTTGACCTTTATGCTCTTTAACTGCGCGGCAGAAGAACTTGAGATTTCCGGCTCGTCTTCGCCCAATACATCCTTTAATTTTCCTCTCTTTGGTAGTCAAACAGCTGCCTTCGTGCCCTCTTTTCTCCTCCTTGTATCTTCATGCTTTAACTTTGCTCTTTGTGTTCTTCTCCCACTATTTCCTTTCGCCTGAAATCATTATGGTCCCTTTGGCTTGAAACTACTCTACACCAGTCTTTACATTCTTTGTTGGGGTTTCTCCAGAACTGTACGTCTTTAACATTTCTAGGGTAACAGAAGCAATTTTAGTTAGGAGAGATGTTGATTCATGTCTGTACACATTCTTACTGTGTTTAACAACATTCAATGTTCCCCTCCCATAAACCAGTATAGCCTACTTTTATGACAAATATACAATAAATACTTCCAAAACAGTAGACAAACTCAAGACGTGTGACATTGTCAATATGACCCCATGTGTGAATAATAATAATGCACCGAATGAAAGACATGTTCATTAATACATTACATGAGTATAAAGGATATTGAATGTAAGCAAATCCTCTTGGTCGCCGTGTAGAGAAGTCAAGTGGAATGTAGACATCTACAATAGGCCCATAACGACCAAATTCACGGCGTAGTTCCTCTGGCCTAAAGTGTTGCGAAATGACAGGACATTTAATCTAATGGCCAGCGAAGTACAACCTTTTTGGGCTAACATTAAACCAGTGTGATTCAGAGTTCAAACCTGCAAATGTGGCCAATAACCTTCAGATTCAACTAAATTGGCTTAATACTTACCATAGAAATGGGGGTATATAATGTGACATTGGACAAGAGATATTTCATGCATTACAAGCCAGGTAGATGGTAGCCTGAGTGCCAGTCTGTTTGTGCCATCATGCCAACTCCTGTCACTTATTGTCATGTTTGGCATACATGCCAGTTAAGCCCAGGTTCCATGATGTAGAGTTGGCAAAAGAGCAGTAACAGTCAACCAGTGGTGTAAAGTACTTAAGTAAAAATAATTTAAAGTACTACTTAAGTACTTGAGGCATCTAATGTCATATATTTTTGATGACTTTCACTTCACTACATTCCTGAAGAAAATAATGTACTTTTTACTCCATACATTTCCCCTGACACCCAAAAGTACTCGTTACATTTTGAATGCTTAGCAGGACAGGAAAATGGTCTAATTCGCGGACCTAAAGAGAAAATCTGGTCATCCCTACTGCATCTGATCTGGTGGACTCACTTAACAGAAATGCATTGTTTGTAAATTATGCCTGAGAGTTGTTGTGTGCCCCTTGCTATCAGTAAATACAATTTAATAAAACAGCGTGCCGTCTGGTTTTCTTAATATAAATATTGTTTACTTTTGATACTTAAGTATATTTAAAACCAAATTATTTTTTACTCAAGTAGGTTTATACTGGGTGACTTACTTGAGCCATTTTCTATTAAGGTATCTTTACTTTTACTCAAGTATGACAATTGGGTACTTTTTCCACCACTGCTGGCAACCTGGCAGGTAGAAAGATGGCCAGCTAAGTTAAGTTATTCACAGTTCGTTTCCAACAACTCTCCTGTTTTTGTGCAAACCATTCTATTTGGTGCAAACTCATGTGCAGCCTAGCAGACATGCTAACGTTAGCTTTGATACAAAGCTTAGCGAGCTAACGTTTTCAGATAACTAGCTTAGTTATCCAACTAACGTTAACGTTTCCCATCACACAAACTTAAAAAAAACTAGCAAATGACAACACTTAGCTACAAGTTTTCATTGTAAATGCTAGCTAAAAATCAGTAAACACAGTTTAGCCACCTAGCTAACGTTGCTCGCTAGCATACGTTAACTAGCTAGCGCTAGCTAGCTACTGTACTACCTCGCACGCCCGAATGATTCAATCATAGCTACCTGGATTCGTCGGAGATGTTTCTAATGAAGAGTGATGGGTTAGGGGGCCTCATGTACCTAGCCATTGTAAAATATTGTTGTTACGGTTGAAATTTCTGATATAATATCAGTAAATTATACGACTTGTTCTAGCTGTAGCAAAAAGCAGCGAGGTGATCTATCCGCGAACAGAGGCCAGCGCGCATGCTCAGATACCACTATTTTAGCCCTGCCCACCAGGGGTGGCCTGGCAATCTGGCAATTTGGGCAAGGGCTGTTTAGATGTTAAATGATGACTAACCACGGCCGGCCCGCTAATTATGTGCGATTAGGGGGGCATTGAGGAGTGCACCATTTTCTGAGCTAAACTGACCAAGACGCACCTCCAACAACAACACATACAAGCTCACATAACCTCGTAAATTCCATCTGGAGTGCCAGAGGCGCTCTGGGCATTTGTAAATTCAAAGTACTGAGAGTCAGATTGTCCATTAATAAATTCGGAGCATTTCGCTCTGAGGCACACGTTGATCCGAGCGTTCTGACCACTCAACCTGTTTTTGCTTTGTCATTATGGGGTAATGTGTGTAGATTGATGAGTGGAAAAAACGATTTAATAAATTTTAGAATAAGGCTGTAACGTAACAAAATGTGGAAGAAGTCAAGGGGTCTGAATAGTTTCCGAATACACTGTATATGAAAGTTCCGGAAGTTTCCAAAACCATATCTCTAGAGAGAATGACAAATGTTTCTAAATGTTAAAACAGAGCGTCGATAGTTCATATATCCAATTGTCCTCCATACCATCAACTGAGAACCCAAGACCGGCACCGGCTGTAAATCCCCTTGGGCACCCTTGGGTTCTCAAGAACTAGGGTCACTGCTGAAATTATTTATATAAAAAACATCCAGGAAAAAAATTATAAAAATGGAGTTTTAGCATGTTTGGTGTAGGCCTAGTTTTGGAGGGTTGTGTGGAAGGGTCTCGAGCACTGAGGTAAATATGAACTGGAGACAGTCGGCCATGTTGGACGTTGTTTTTAACGTAATCTACTCACATTCGCATACTCCGTTTCGGGGTTGCTGCAATCTGCTTTTCAGAGTCAGTAACACCTTCTCAGTGCACACTGGAGCAAGCGCGAGCGTCAACAATGCCATCCCGTCATCCAGAAGCATGGCAGACATTGGATGAATATTAAAATATTCATATCTTCAGCTGTGAGTGATGGAACGAATCAGGTTTGAAGACAATTACTGGAAAAATCCAATAGATATTTTTGGCACAAAAGGTGATAGGTTTCCACTAGATAACACAGCCAACACATGCCAAAATTGGCTATATCGTAAACATTTATGAAAACAAAAATATGCAACTTCAACAGGCAAATAAAAAAACGGGGGAAAAACAAAATGGACCAGCTCTTGTTGTGTGTACAAGGGCACATTGATGCCATCTGTTGGTAAATGTTCATTACTGCAACACCAGTGTTTTACCAGTGTGCTTGAGATATACACCATGATGTATTCCAATCTGCTGAACATAACTGGTTACTCGCAGGGCTGGTGATTGCCGTTCTGCCGCCCTAAGTGAGACCAAAAGAAATGGAGGAAAAGTATTTTCCGCATGTTTAAAATATTTTTTTTCCAGGACGTTGAAAAGGCATATTTTCCGGATGTTGAAAAATAGGTACTGTATGTGGTAAGCCTACCATTTGCTAAACACTAAAAGGCTGTAACGTAACAAAATGTGGATTGTGGATACATCTTATTTGAAGAACTTTTAAAATATGTCAACTGCCTGTATGCAACGGAGAGTGAGATGCTATGCTAGCCTCATGAATATGCATAGAACATCTGAAATTTCGAGATGGTATTTTTTCCCTCAAAGTTGCCGGGATGTCACATGCAACACACTCATAACAACCTAAGGATTACGAAACTTCTATTAGATCAAATATGCTTCAATACCATTATTGTTCATCTTGACTATATTTGACACTTTTTGATTACCTCCCATGAGTATTTTTCTCCACTCGTAACACACACACACACTTAGAAATTCTTGTTTTTGAAAGAAAAGCACATTTTTTCCCCATTAAAATAACATCGAATTGATCAGAAATACAGTGTAGACATTGTTAATGTTGTAAATAACTTGTAGCTGGAAACAGATTTTTTATGAAATATCTACATTAGGCGTAGAGGCCCATTACCAGCAACCAGCAATCACTCCTGTGTTCCAATGGCACGTTGTGTTAGCTAATCCAAGTTATCATTTTAAAAAGGCTAATTGATCATTAGAAAACCCTTTTGCAATTTTGTTAGCACAGCTGAAAACCGTAGTGCTGATTAAAAGAAGCAATAAGCTTCTTTAGACTAGTTGAGTATCCGGAGCATCATCGTTTGTGGGTTCGATTACAGGTGCAAAATGCCAGAAACAAAGAACTTTCTTCTGAAACTTGTCAGTCTATTCTTGTTCTGAGAAATGAAGGCTATTCCATGCGAGAAATTGTCAAGAAACTGAAGATCTCGTACAACGCTGTGTACTACTCCCTTCACAGAACAGTGCAAACTGTCTCTAACCAGAATAGAAAGAGGAGTGGGAGGCCCCAGTGCACAACTGAGCAAGAGGACAAGTACATTAGAGTGTCTAGTTTGAGAAACAGACGCTTCACAAGTCCTCAACTGGCAGCTTCATTAAATAGTACCCGCAACACACAAGTCTCAATGTTAACAGTGAAGAGGCGACTCCAGGAAAGCTGGGGCCAAGCTTCCTGCCATCCAGGACCTATATACTAGGCGGTGTTAGAGGAAAGCCAAAAAAAATTGTCAGAGACTCCAGTCACCCAAGTCAGACTGTTTTTTTCTGCTACCGCATGGCAAGCAGTACCGGAGAACCAAGTCTAGAACCAAAAGGCCCCTTGACAGATTCTACCCCCAAGCCATAAGTCTGCTGAACAATTAATCAAATGGCCCCTGGACTATTTACATTGACACCCCCCATTGGTTTTATACACTGCTGCTACTCGCTGTTAGATTCAGTACCGGTACCCCCTGTATATATCCTCATTATTGTTATTGTGTTTTTAATTTATATTTTTTACTTTAGTTTATTTGGTAAATATCTTCTTAACTCTTTCTTGAACTGCACTGTTGGGGATCGGTGTCCCGTCCATGGGACGGTTGAGCTAATGTAGGCTAATGCAATTAGCATGAGGTTATAAGTAACAAGAACATTTCCCAGGACATAGACACATATGATATTGTCAGAAAGCTTAAATTCCTGTTAATATAACTGCACTATCCAATTTATAGTAGCTATTACAGTGAAAAGCCTTGAGACTTCCTTACTATTAGATTTCGTGCACCAGCTGTTGTTTACAAATATACCCAGACCGCCACCCCTGGTCTTACCGGAGGTGGCTGTTCTATCTTGCCGATGCAGCGTAAATCCTGCCAGCTGTATGTTATTCATGTCGTCGTTCAGCCACGACTCGGTGAAACATAAGATATTACAGTTATTAATGTCTCATTGGTAGGATAGACGTGATCGTAGTTTGTCTATTTTGTTATCCAATGATTGTACGTTGGCTAATACGACTGATGGTAAAAGCAGATTACCCATCTCTTTGTGAGATGCAGAGTAGGTGAACGGAGGAACTCCGCATGTGTGGTTCTCACCGTGAAGCATGGAGGTGGTGTGGGGGTGCGTTGCTGGTGACATCTTCAGTGATTTATTTAGAATTCAAGGCACACTTAACCAACATGGCTACCACAGCATTCGGCAGCGATACGCTATCCCACCTGGTTTGCGCTTAGTGGGACTATCATTTGTTTTTCAACAGGACAATGACCCAAAACACATCTCCAGGTTGTGTAGGGGATATTTGACCAAGGAGGGTGATGAGTGCTGCATCAGATGATCTGGCCTCCACAATCAGCTGACCTCAACCCACTTGAGATGCTTGGTATGAGTTGGACCGCAAAGTGAAGGAAAAGCAGCCAACAAGTACTCAGCATACATGGGAACTCCAAGACTTTTGAAAAAGCATTCCAGGTGAAGCTGGTTGAGAGAATGCTAATAGTGTGCAAAGCTGTCGTCAAGGCAAAGGGTGGCTACTTTAAAGAAACTCAAAATATATTTGGATTTGTTTAACACTTTTGGTTACTACATGATTCCATGTGTTATGTCATAGTTTTGATGTCTTCCCTATTATTCTACAATGTAGAAAATAGTAAAAATAAAGAAAAACCCTTGAATGAGTAGGTGTGTCAACTTTTGATTGGTACTGTAGGGTTGGTTGGTGGTGCGTTTTTCTGTTTGTATCAATATGTAACATTATACACTACCGCACAGTAGGTGGCAGCATGCACAAACAAAATGTGTGATACTGAAGTGTCTTGTGTAGGCCTAGCGAGCCTATCTGTGCATGTGAGGTTTTGGTGTGTGTGTGTGTGTGTGTCTTCAAACCAAACCATTAAAAAAATATGGAAATCAATGGTTTGAAAATGTCACAAGTTTCATTCATTCGATTTGTACCATTTCACAACTTGCCTGGTTGTTTCAGTTAGGTGTGCCTATGCAAAGTCACTCAAAGGTGGTACTGAAACCCAACTGTCTGATGGGTTTTGAAAATGTGTTATATCTTTCACTACCTTGGTTGTTAGTGAAAGTTGGACTTTAAGATCCTCATCGAAGTAGTCATTTCAGATGTGTAAGCTTTCATCTCCCCTTCATTGTCTGTCATCTTGACTTGAATGAGTGCACACATTCATTTGAATCGGAATAAAGCTTTTCTTTTAGTCATGTATATGTTCTGTCAAGTATTTGATTGTGGATACTCCACCCCTTCCTTTTTTTGCAAGGTTTTTAATGTGATATAAGTGGGTATGCACCCTAAATGTTTGTACATTTATTTTAAACATTGTTTAAGGTTTCAGTGGTCTGTTTTACTGGAATGACTTGTTTAAAAATGTGTGGTTTCTAAAGTGGGGAACAAAATAATAATTTTCATGCACTTTTATGATTTTGGGTAAGCAAAAGCTCTGCTCATTCTATAATATACTGTATAATATAGGATTTTGCATAGAATAAAAATAATTTCTGTCCCAGTGCAGTTGAACTAGGTGCCCTTCATGGTTTCAATGTTGTGCAAATGAAATGCTACGGACTGAGTTCTATAACTACTGAATGGTTACACCTTTTATTCTACATATGATTTTTCAGTCCAAAACCTGGCTGAGAATATTTGGCCAATAACTCAGTTTACTTGCATTACTTACCTGCCTCTTTCATTCTCCTGTTAGTGTTTGTTGGCCTTCAGCACACCTTAAGCTGCATTTAGACATCTAGCCCAATTCAGATTTTTTTCTTCTTCTCTAATTGGTCTTTTAACCAATCAGATCAGCTCTGAAAAAGATCTGATGTGATTGGTCAAAAGACCAATTAGTGCACGACACTCATTCCACAGAGGGCCAAGTGTCTGCGGGTTTTCGCTCCTCCTGTACCTGATTGACGAATTAAGGTCACTTATTAGATAGGAACTCCCTCACCTGGTTGTCTAAATCAAATCACATTATATTTGCCACATACACATGGTTAGCAGATGTTAATGCGAGTTTAGCGAAATGCTTGTGCTTCTAGTTCCAACCATGCAGTAATATTTAATTAACAAGTAATCTAACAATTTCACAACAACTACCTCATACACACAAGTGTAAAGAAATGAATAAGAATATGTACATATAAATATATGGATGAACGATGGCCGATCGGCATAGGCAAGATGCAGTAGATGGTATACAGTACAGTATATACATATGAGATGAGTAATGTAGGTTATATAAACATTATATAAAGTGGCATTGTTTAAAGTGACTAGTGATACATTTATTACATCCAATTTTTATTATTAAAAAGTGGCTAGAGATTTGAGTCTGTATGTTGGCAACAGCCACTCAATGTTAGTGATGGCTGTTTAACAGTCTGATGGCCTTGAGATAGAAGCTGTTTTTCAGTCTCTTGGTCCCAGCTTTGATGCACCTGTACTGACCTCGCCTTCTGGATGATAGCGGGGTGAACAGGCAGTGGCTCTGGTGGTTGATGTCCTTGATGATCTTTTTGGCCTTCCTGTGACATCGGGTGATGTAGGTGTCCTGGAGGGCAGGTAGTTTGCCCCCGGTGATGCGTTGTGCAGACCTCACTACCCTCTGGAGAGCCTTACGGTTGCCGTACCAGGCGGGGATACAGCCTGACAGGATGCTCTCGATTGTGCATCTGTAAAAGTTTGTGAGTATTTTTGGTGAGAAGCCAAATTTCTTCAGCCTCCTGAGGTTGAAGAGGCGCTGTTGCGCCTTCTTCACCACGCTGTCTGTGTGGGTGGACCATTTTAGTTTGTCTGTGATGTGTACGCCCTCACCTCCTCCCTGTAGGCCATCTCGTCGTTGTTGGTACTCAAGCCTACCACTGTTGTGTCGTCTGAAACTTGATGATTGAGTTGGAGGCGTGCATGGCCACACAGTCATGGGTGAACAGGGAGTACAGGAAAGGGCTGAGAACGCGCCCTTGTGGGGCCCCAGTGTTGAGGATAAGCGGGTTGGAGAAGTTGTTTCCTACCTTCACCACCTGGGGGCGTCCCGTCAGAAAGTCCAGGACCCAGTTGCACAGGGCGGGGTCGAGACCCAGGGTCTCGAGCTTAATGACGAGTTTGGAGGGTATTATAGTGTTAAATGCTGAGCTGTTGTCGATGAACAGCATTCTTACATAGGTATTCCTCTTGTCCAGATGGGTTAGGGCAGTGTGCAGTGTGATTGCGTCATCTGTGGACCTATTGGGGCGGTAAGCAAATTCGAGTGAGTCTAGGGTGTCAGGTAGGGTGAAGGTGATATGATCCTTGACTAGTCTCTCAAAGCACTTCATGATGACGTAAGTGAGTGCTACGGGGAGGTCTTAATTGAAAGGAAAAAAACAAAAACCAGCAGACACTAGACCCTCCATGGAATGAGTTGGACACCCCTGAATTAGTGAGAAAAATATCAGAATTGGGCTGCCTGTCTAAACGCAGCCTTAGTGGGGGGTAGCTCGGTTGTTCAGGCAGGTGGTTCCCTAGCAGTCTCTCTACCTTGGCTTGTGCCCATTCATTCTCCTTCACAGTCACATACAGTAAATTATAAGTCATTGTAGATTAGTCAAACTAATGTGCAAAAGGGGAAGATCGGAAGCACAAAATGGAAGATGGCCAGTCAAACTTGATTGACCCCTGGGGTTTATTAATTACATTGATTCTGTTGCAAAAAGAATGGTCTTTTGCAAAACATTGGAAGTATGCTTGGGGTCATTGTCCATTTGGAAGACCCATTTGCGACCAAACTTTAACTTCCTGATTGATGTCTTGAGATGTTGCTTCAATATATCCACATAGTTTTCCTGCCTCATGATGCTATCTATTTTTTTAAGCGCACCAGTCCCTCCTGCAGCAAAGCACCCCCACAACATGATGCTGCCAACCCCTGTGCTTCACGGTTGGGATGGTGTTCTTCGGCTTGCAAGCCTCCCCCTTTATCCTTCAAACATAACACTGGTCATTATGGCCAACCAGTTCTATTTTTGTTTCATCAGACCAGAGGACATTTCTCCAAAAAGTACGATCTTTGTCCCCATGTGCAGTTGCAATCCGTAGTCTGGCTTTTTTATGACTGTTTTAGAGCAGTGGCTTCTTCCTTGCTGAGCAGCCTTCAGGTTCTGTCGACATAGGACTCGTTTTACTGCGGATATAGATACATTTGTACCTGTTTCCTCCAGCATCTTTACAAGGTTTTTTGCTGTTGTTCTGGGATTGATTTGCACTTTTCGCACCAAAGTACATTCATCTCTAGGAGACAGAACACGTCTCCTTCCTGAGCGGTATGACGGCTACGTGGTCCCATGGTGTTTATACTTGCGTACTATTGTTTGTACAGATGAACGTGGTACCTTCAGGCATTTGGAAATTGCTCCCAAGGATGAACCAGACTTGTGGAGGTCTACAGACTTGTGGAGGTCTTGCCTGATTTCTTTTGATTTTCCCATGATGTCAAGCAAAGAGGCACTGAGTTTGAAGGTAGGCCTTGAAATACATCCACAGGTACACCTCCAATTGACTCAAATTATGTCAATTAGCCTATCAGAAGCTTCTAAAGCCATGACATAATTTTCTGGAATTTTTCAAGCTGTTTAAAAGCACAGTGTGTAAACTTCTGACCCGCTGGAATTGTGATACAGTGAATTATAAGTGAAATAATCTGTCTGTAAACAATTGTTGGAAAAATTACTTGTGTCATGCACAAGGTAGATGTCCTAACCCACTTGCCAAAACTATAGTTTGTTAACTAGAAATTTGTGTAGTGGTTGAAAAACGAGTTTTATTGACTCCGACATAAGTGTATGTAAACTTTCGCCTTCAACTGTATGTTGAAAACGTTTTTGGGGATCATTTGATATTCCCTTTCTTTTGTTGTTCAGTGAAATCATCCCATGGAAAGAGTCAACTCATTTGATTAAAGTTCAATTTGTAACTAAATTGTTATTTTTTAAATTTCTATTGGAAAGATTTATTAATTTGAAATTATGTCTACTTATGATAAGGTAAAATGTTTATGTTTCTGTCCCCATTTGATATGGTAAATATATCCAATGCAAAAAACATCTACATTTAAATGGTATTAATATTAATTTGCATACATTTCCTTTAACTCCCATATATTCCCGTTAATTCCCACGGAAAGTTTCCAGCTCTGAATATTCCCCAAAACGTCCAACCCTAGTCACGCCAGATACTGACTAGTTTTCTGATCCACGCCCCTACCTTTTAAAAAAAATGTCTGTGACCAACAGATGCATATCTGTATTCCCAGTCATGTGAAATCCGTAGATACAGGTTTTCTTTTAGTTGTACGTCTTGAGTGTAAATGATCAGTGGTTTGTTTTACAATGTGAAATGAGTTGATGTACCCGACTTTGCTGTTTTGAATGTGAATTATCCCACTGTAGGCCTATTCGGTATTTGAAAAGGCACTGTGAAATGATAGACTGTGTATTTTGAATCATATGTGAAGTATATATGGAATACTTTTCTATTATTCCATCAGTGTTCACTGTTTATTAGATGATGCACAGCAGCATGTTCACAGCACACATAATAAACCATACGTTTTATGTCAAGCAAGTTTATTTAAATAGCCAAGGACTGCCCCCCTGCCTGCTACCATTCCAGGTTCACAACTTTTTGCTCCTCCTGATGAGTGACGTAGAGCCCACTGTCAGCGTCTGAAATGGGGGAGGTAGTGAAAAGTGTTTCGTTACCGTGGGCAGGTCACAATTATACAAATAAAACCACAAAAGGTAAAAATAGACAGCTTGTTTGACCTGTGCCCCATATTTCACAACCCTATATGCTTATATTTGACACGCTGTACAGACAGATGTGTGTTATTTTTCAGTGCTACCAACATTAGGTCAAATTACCTCAACCATCTCTCCTCCCTTGAGCTCCTGGATGCTGGAGAATTTATCTGTGTTGCACATCAGCTTTCCTCCCTCCAGTCTGACAGTGCACTGTAGGGGCCAGAGAAGAGAGAGGTGATCAGTAATGTGTAGCAATAACGAGTGAGGACAGACAAGCTGAGATACTTGGAAGAGTGAACAAGTCATACACTAACTGCAGATACAAGACTATCTTGTATCTGCTGGACTTCAGTTCAAATTGCTGGATTGCTGGACTTCAGTTCAAAGATTAAACCTGTCAATTTAACAATATGTCAGTCAATCAATCAATACTTTCATAAGTATAGATTCAACACAGACAGGTAAATTGGGATTGTCTACCTTGAGCTTTTTGCCATCCATGGTGGTGATGTCGGACTCTTTGCCGATGGTGAAGGAGTTGGTGACGGACTTGCCAGGAGTTTTGGAGGTGATGACAAAGTCATTGCCGTTCTGCTGGATCTCAGTGACGGGCTTGATGTCTTTGGCCAGCTTGATAACATCTTCTGGGAGGGCTGACAGACGGGCAGGAGGATGACTCATTAGTTTAGGATTGGACCCATGGAGGCAAACCCTACCTTTTCATTTTGGGTCATAATTGTGAATCTATAGTTGAATCTCTTGTATTTCCTTGATTCCTTACATCCTCTCTCCTTCTCAAAACTCATTGGATGAGAAGGTCAGAGGGGAGGAACCATTAATCTTCTCTCCTCCATTGAGTTGTGAGAAAGAGGACACGAGGAATCAAGCAAATACATTTCAGATTCACCCCTAAACAACCCTATACATGCAATGCAATGGATCTTTAGGAAACTCACAGATGGCCCTGAGAAACTCCTCGTAGTTCTCCTGAGCATACACCTGCCACGTTCCACTGAAGGCCATTTTGTCTGTGTCTGTACCGGTCCGGTTTCTTCTCCTTCACCAAGATGGACAATATGAGCCTGAGACAGCTGTGCGAAGCTCAACACAAATGTAGAGACGGCACTGCGTCCCCCACAGCTACTTATATCAGCAGGTAGAGGGGGCTCCGCTCTGTGCCTCTGTGTCTAATCAGTAACACAGCCTCTGAAGTAATGTCCCCCATTGTTTGAACAACCCAGAGTTCGCTTACATCTGTCTGGCATGACCCCAACTTCCAGTTGTCTTGGGATGGGGAAGAGTACGTTATGTCTGAGCCACAAAATGACATATGCATGGGTTTTACTCATCCCAATAGATTGGCTTCTGAAACTTCTGTCACGCAGATCATCAAGTTTGTGTCTGAGCACCTATTGCAATACTGTCCTAAATACAGACCTGTGTTTAAATTGCTATATGAAATCATTTTGAATACTTCAACTGGGCTTTATCGAGCTTGCCTAGCACAATGGAACCCATCAAATCAGTGCAGAAGTGCAAACCAGGCCACATGGCTCTTTGGGCAGGCTAAAGCAAACTCTGAAACTGTTTGAATAGTATTCGAACCCGGGTTTGATGTCCTGTGGAATCTTCCTAAAAACAGTGTTCAAATCTACTCCACTGTTTACTGGGTGAATGACACCTTGGAGAAGAGCTCTTCTATCAGTTCAGAAGACATATTGTAGCTACTCTTTGCTTGCATAATACTTTCCCGCACTTCTACGAGATGTTTCTAATAATCAGTGAATGACGAATCCCTCTAGCAGACATCTCAAACAGTGCACACAATAACATCAGAGGCATGTTGGAGGTGAAGGAAACGGTGTCAAGCCACCAAGATCAAATCACTTTCTTAGCAGCTTTATTAGAAGCGATTGCAGAGACACGTGATATGACAAACGCTGTATGTGGAGAGCGGACAGGCTAATAAACCTACTTGAGCTGCGGGTGCCGACTGAGTGAGTGAGATTACAGCCTTGTTACAGGGAGGTCAGAGCATAAATTAGGTTGATATAGAAAAACGCACTTGACGTGTCGTGCGCCTATGTGATTTGCTCCGTGTACAGGACTAACGTGACACCTCTAGTGAAATACAACATGGGAGATAATTGCAATTGGCATCAAGTCTGCTGCTGTCAAGACATGAAATAAAACTTTAACGTGCTCGCCTTGGCCAATGAATCCTACTTCAGAGCTTTCTAGCCCCTGCTCACAGGTCCTATTATTAAATTGCTCCAGAAAGAAAGGGGCGACATCATAAAATTGTAGCTGACACTCTTGGGATATTTACTGGTAGTCTAATGACACAAGAATACAGGTTGTTGCAGTTTTGACTGGACCTCAAATTGTCCTAATTGACTGCATTCCCTCTAGCACAAGTAACTTCTTAGTTATTGCTACATCCCAATGCCACAAATTAACCGCTTCTAGCATTTCACTCCCCATTAACTCCAATTTAACCCCATGAAAACGAACTGGCTCAACCACCACACAAACACAACCCACTGGGCAGACACTGGTTGAATCAACGTTGTTTTCACGTCATGTGGAACCAGCGTTGAAAATACATTGAATTGACGTCTGGTACCCAGTTGTAATCGTCTCTTAGTGCAACAAAACCAACACTCCTTCCTTCCTTCCTTACATCTCCACTGCATCGGGCGGGGGCTTCTCGCCATGCTTGTACACGCTCACGGTCACGTTGACCGTCTGAGTGCCGTACTGGTTGCGCACAAAGATGCAGTAGTTGCCTGATTCCTCGCTAGTCACACTGTTGACGGTCAGAGTGCTGCACTTATTCTCGTTGGCGATGTTGAACTGGCCCCCCGAGACGATGCCTTTGTCGTTCCTCAGCCAGGTCATCTCTGGGGCAGGGTCACCGTCAGCAAAACAGGTCAAGCACAGAGACTGTGGAGGAGAGGGAAATAGAGATGACATGATTCACAACAGTCAATGTAAATATGAACAATGACCAAATACCGCTTGTCACTGTTGACTTGGGCAGGTAAGGCTATTTAAAAATTTAAAATAAACGTATTGGAGAAGGTGCTGATCTATGATCAGTTCCCCCTGTCCATTTAATTGTATTCATTATGATCTAAAAGGCTAAACTGATCCTAGATCAGCACTTCTCCTCGTTGGTCTAACAGTACAATTACAAAATCGGACGTAAAAGGATAATGAAGAACTAGTGAACATGGTAACCACGTAATAGAACAGTATTATTTAGTAGTTAGCCTACTTTATTCTCCATGATAGCCACCACATCTGGTAGGCCCTTGGTCACCCTGGCCCGATCTAAAGCAACGAGAAGGACATTTACCCCCTTGAATCATCCATAGGAAGCTCATTCAATCATTCCAGTGTACAGAAAATTAAATAATTAAGAAACCATGAAAGAGTATGCTACTCACCTTTCTCAGTAACCGCCACTTGCCTTTGTAGTAAAAAGCAAGGGTAAATCCGATAAATACATTTGCAAATGGTTTCATATCTATCACCATACTATATGTCAACTCATTAATATTGAATATAGAACAATTTTCTGTTTGTCCACGTGAGAATAGTGATAGAAAATAGTACCTGCAATTGTTTGTGTTAGTGTTTACCACTGCAAGCCATGCTGGGCGCTCACCATCAATATGGTAATGCACTTACTTCAATCTCTGGTATTCCAACAGAGCATCAGCAAAGGCTTTTAAAGAGAGAGAGAGAGATAATTAAATATAGATTACTGAAATGTATTTAAGAAGAATGTAATATTCACCAACTGCCTGTCTTGGAAGATATGAATGTAGATCAAGATTGCAGACAAATTAAATTATAATTGAGTAATAATAGTCAAATTCTGAAGTTTACATTCTAGTTGTGAAGACATTGACATGAATCTGATGCGGTAAAATCCTTGTATGAAGCCTATTTCGCTTAACTGCTTTGAGACAATACTGCTTTTTGAGTGAATCAGACTGGTCAGACTAACCTTGTCCAGATAGGTCCAGTGAGCGGTTGCTTTTCTTGACCATCTAACATCTCCAGAGTGTACTTCCCCTTATCGTTCTCCGTGGGCGCGAAGACCTCCACCCACAGCTTCTGCATACTGCTGCCAGGCTTACACCTCTCCAACTGGTCAATGCTACTCTCCCTGGTACACAATGAAAAAGAATATGATAATACGATTCAATAGAATATAATATATTTTTCTAAAATCCAACAAAAGTTACTTCCATACAAGGCCATGACTGTTTATGTCTGAGGGCTTTACTTGTTCAGTTTTAAGTTTCTTTGTAAAAGCCTTTACGTTTGGTCTTTTTCAATCTGGTGAGATGTGATGGATTTGGGATTAAAGGCTCAGACTGTCTCACTAAGGAAGCTGTGGGGCGATGTGAAGAAAAACACAAATGCTAAAGCAACTGAGTTTAAAATTGGACAATCCAAACCACGTCCTTACAGAAAAATCACATGATTTCACATGAAATTTCACATTTTCGCGTGTAGTTTCATGTTATCACATATTGCGTTACATGTTATCATATTAACTTCACATAAGATCACATGTGATCACATGTTCACGTGTAAAATTCATGTGGTTTTTCTGTGTTGGGTTGTCACCAGCTCTCGTAATAGAGAGGTACAGGATGTGCAGGCTCTCCAGACAGGCACCAACACAGCTGATTCAGGTTGAATCAGGTGTGTCAATGCTGGACTAGAACAAAAGCCTGCCTGCGCCGTAACTCTGTAGAACCAGGGTTGGTGGTTGGTGCTAGCCATAAAAGCTGCCAGCAGGTGGCGATAAAAGTCCGGTCCACTTGGCTTTGTTCCCTGTACCATGCTCTGGTGTGAAGTGTCCCTTAGTTGCAGGTTTAGGGTCAACTTCCCCTCCCCCAATCCTAGCCTTAACAATTAGTGGGGAAAATGCTAAACTGACCCAAGATCAGCGCCTAGGTGTAACTTCACCCTATTCTGTATAGCAAAGGCTGACTGTATAATGTATACAAAGTAGAACCAGTGGGCCTGGAGCACAGCCCTTGCAGCAGGGCAGAGTACAGAGGCCAGGCCAGGCAAGGGAACTCACTTGAAGTGCCAGCTGGTCTTCATGTAGTTGATATAGTACTTGAGAGAGCAGTAGAGCTTGAAGCCCATAGCAGTGCATTGAATCCCCACTGGGCCTGCAGACAGCGCTGTGCCACAGAGAGAGGAAAAAGTCAAACTCAGAGAGATGATGACAGAATGTCCTTGTTGGGATATTGACAGTTGACAGGGCATGCTGTCTAAACTGTAGTCTAGGTCCAATACATTTGTAGTTGATTCTAACCTGTAGTCAGGATATGACTTCATCTTAAATTGTCCCCATCCAAAAACTGTTCATTAGAATGCTTGAGAAGTCACTCATGTTTCAGTACTGAAATGTTGGCGTAATAGTATTAGGAAATCTATGCTGAACCTACCACACTGTTTGCTCAGGAGTTGGAGGAGCTTGTCATACTCTGTAAATAAAGACAGGATAATTATGTCTTCAGACAGTGGGCTCTACATAAGCAATAAGGTCTGAGGAGGTATGGTACATGACATATATACCACAGCTAAGGGCTGTTCTTATGCATGATGCAACACATTGTGAGTGTACCCTTATTGGCCCCTGGTTCACCTCTGACCTCTGGGCTGGGTCCCTAAGCGCTGTGATTGGTCCACAGTGTTCCTGCCGGGGCCAACAAGAGTCAACAAGTGTCTCCCATCCGGCTGACCAAAGTCCATATAGGACATTCTATGAACGCCTGGATACAGCCATTAGCAGTGGCATATTGGACATATACCACAAACACCCATGGTGCCTTATTGCTATTATAAACTGGTTACCAACGTAATTAGAACAGTAAGAAGTACTTTTTTGTCATACCCGTGATAAATGGTCTGATATTCTACGGCTTTCAGCCAATCAGCATTCAGGGCTGAAACCACCCCGTTTATAATGTTCATTAACCTCTATGCATCTTCATTCAAAGACTCAATCATGGACACTCTTACTGACAGTTGTGGCTGCTTTGTATGTTGTATTGTTGTCTCTACCTTCTTGACCTTTGTGCTGTTGACTTTACCCAATAATGTTTGTACCATGTTTTGTCCTGCTACCATGCTGTGTTGCTACCATGTTGTCGTCATGTTGTGTTGCTACCATGCTGTGTTGTCATTTGTTGCTGCCTTGTTATGTTGTTGTCTTAGGTCTCTCTTTATGTAGTGTTGTGTCTCTCTTTATGTAGTGCTGTGTCTCTCTTTATGTAGTGTTGTGTCTCTCTTTATGTAGTGCTGTGTCTCTTTATGTAGTGTTGTGTCTCTCTTGTTGTAGTGTTGTGTCTCTCTTTATGTAGTGTTGTGTCTCTTTATGTAGTGTTGTATCTCTCTTTATGTAGTGTTGTGTCTCTCTTTATGTAGTGTTGTGTCTCTCTTTATGTAGTGTTGTGTCTCTCTTTATGTAGTGTTGTGTCTCTCTTTATGTAGTGTTGTGTCTCTCTTTATGTAGTGTTGTGTCTCTTTATGTAGTGTTGTGTCTCTCTTTATGTAGTGTTGTGTCTCTCTTTATGTAGTGTTGTGTCTCTTTATGTAGTGTTGTGTCTCTTTATGTAGTGTTGTGTCTCTCTTTATGTAGTGTTGTGTCTCTCTTTATGTAGTGTTGTGTCTCTCTTTATATAGTGTTATGTCTCTATTTATGTAGTGTTGTGTCTCTTTATGTAGTGTTGTGTCTCTCTTTATGTAGTGTTGTGTCTCTCTTTATGTAGTGTTGTGTCTCTCTTTATGTAGTGTTGTGTCTCTCTTTATGTAGTGTTGTGTCTCTCTTTATGTAGTGTTGTGTCTCTCTTGTTGTGATGTATGTTTTGCTTTGTAGTGGCCTGCCTCCTTCTTAGTCACCTGAGATTCACCAGAGAGAAAAGAGTCAATCATTATGACACACACGCAGGCACGTCTGGTTACCAGACATGCCTGCGTTGTTCATGTCCCCTGAACAAGGCAGTTAACCCACTGTTCCTAGGCCGTCATTGAAAATAAGAATTTCTTCTTAACTGACTTGCCTAGATAAATAAAGGTACAAAAATAAAAAAAGAAACAATGTCCGCACGCACATACACATAGGGTTTGAGAACACAGTTGACTTTCTGTACACAGATAATCCTACCCACTGGGCACAGACTTTAATTCAACGTCTATTCCACGTTGGTTCAACGCAATTTAATTGAAATGATGTGGAAACAATGTTGATTCAACCAGTGTGTGCCCAGTGGGTAATTATGCAATGATCTATAAATACTCATACTGGAGAGACACTCTGACACAGATTATCTCTCTGTGTGTCTGTGTGTGTGTCTGTGTGTGTGTGTGTGTGTGTGTGTGTGTGTGTGTGTGTGTGTGTGTGTGTGTGTGTGTGTGTGTGTGTGTGTGTGTGTGTGTGTGTGTGTGTGTGTGTGTGTGTGTGTGTGTGTGTGATGATCACTGATGATATGTGTTCTCCTGAGCTTAACCCTATTCCCTCATCTGCCACCATCCCATTACTGTACATCCAGTACTACTGAACATTACTTTACATATTCATTACTATACTGCAAATATGAGGTGGTAGGTAGCTTAATAGTTAGAGCGGCGGATCTGTAGCCGGAAGGTCGTCAGGTCAAATCTCCACGGTTGCGCTAAATAGTGGGGTTGAGCAAAGTGATATGTGACATTATGTGCCAGTTGCCTGGACCCAGATTCAGCCTAGTCCTGGATTAAAATCATTCACAATAGAGACTCTCCATTGAAAGTGTGTTTTAGTCCAGGATTACGTTTAATCTGGGTTCAGGAAACCAGCCCTATGAGGACTGGATGTGGTATGTGTACCTGTTGCACAGTCATGGTGCTGACTCCAGTCTGCTGGTCATACACAGCTGGAGTCTCCACGCCGTCCTTGAACCACTTCAGAGTCGTATCCTTGCTTACGTTGGTCACCTGGACCCAGAATGACATGATACAGTAACACTGTGCACTGAATACATTCATAACAACACATGCACATTAGAATACAGAATCCATGTGATTATTTCATAACGAAGATAACAAGATACTGGTAAATTATCTATAAATGACAAATCATCTACAAATTACCTTGCATTTGATTATAAACTCACAGTCCTCTGTCACGGTCCATGACAAGAAGTCCAGAAAATAGGGTCCTTGAAAACCAGAGCGATGATTAACTGCGCACACTGGACCAGAGATACAGCGGCCATCTTTGCTGGCACTCAATCAATGAAACTCACTATATTCTGGTGTGTCAGCACTATATGTTCTAAAGATATAGCTGCCTGTTCAACACTGTTTGCACTCCATAAACTGTAGATAGGTATGTTTTGCCACTAGCCACAACGCTAAGGAAAGGGACTAACGGTTGATGACAGATAGGAAACTAGGGCATTGAGGCGAATTTAATCTGTTTCAGCACATTTGTAACCTATTTGGCAGGAGCATTTTACACTGAAATTAGAAATGTTTCTACTGTTGGCAGTAGATGAAAACACATCCTACATGGACTTTGGTCAGCCGGATGGGAGAAACTCTCTGAGAGGATCCGGCACCTTTTCAGATATGACTTTGTTTGTTCCGGCACCTATTTACCCTGATCCGGTAGCTCTCGCGGCATGATTTATTCATTGTTTCACGGTTCGCACTGTAGACATTCGAATAAAAGCGATCGGCGTTAAATCAAGTTACCTCCTCATTATTTCTCCCGCCCCCAAAAAACACCATCAAGTAAAAGCATGGCGATCCTTCTGTGTAATCATCCTATCCTGCCACACTGATTCCAGACCTGCTCTCTTATTTGTACATAGAGGTTATGGGGAGGGCGGGTGGGGTAAGTAACTGATCTTGACACAGGTCTTGGTAGTGGTGGTCAGCTGGTGAAGAAGTCCCTACGTAACCACATTACGTTGCCTAGGCTAGTTGTCTCCCTACTGAATTTGAATTGTGGGAAATCAAAATAAAAAATGTGGCTCCTCCCCACTATGTGTTCCAGGACCTCCCGATTTACGAATGAAGCACTGGATCCAGCCCAGAGGTTAAAGGTGAACCAGGGGTCAATAGGGGAACACTCACCTGACTTTCTCTCGTAGTCCATTCTGTTGGCTATGGACTGAGCCAGTGTCTGACAGAACTCTGCCAAAGACACAACCACAGGGTTACATCCCTACTAGCACACTGAGGATATATATATATATTAACCACCAATAATAAGACAGTAACATTGAATGTAATAACCAAATTGATTGGAACAAATCTATATATCAAGCCAAGCCAAACATTTACTGCCCTTTAGAGTTCATAGCAATAGTAAGATGCCCTTTTCACACTACTGTGCCGATCTGAAGCAAACTGCGCTGTCTCAGCACTTCTAGCAGCTACGGAGGATGCGAAAACAGGCCAGCTCAGGCCAGCTCAACAGGCCAGCTTGGTTTAGCTCAGCTTGGTTCGGTAGTATGAACATCCCGGTAATGAGTTGGGGTGACCAGATGGACTCACTCTCGTCCACGAGCACCAGGGTGAACTGGTTCTTGGCGCGGCCGTCGCAGAGCTGAGCAGGAGCCCTTGTCCTCCTTAGACAGCTGGTCAAACAGGATCTCTATCAGCCCACTGGCCTTGTCAAAGTTAATCTTACGGGCCTAGAGAGAGAGAGAGAGAGAGAGAGAGAGAGAGGATACACACAAGCACATGAATGCACACACACGCAGGCACGCATACCTCACAGAAACCACGTTTTTACAATAACTTCTACAAGTGTGACTTACATGTTGATTTGGGCTAATCAAGGCAAGGGGTCTAAAATGGGGGAAATGGGGATTGTTTTTTTCACAAAATCCTTACACACGTGCATGGATGCAATCATGCTATTCCATACCGAGTGACCACATGCAAGACACGGAGTCCAAAAACATGCATGTTGTGTAATATTGGTTTAACCCCATGGAAAATCCACATCTGTTGCAACAACCTCTGCCGACAGTAGTCTTCCAACCTGTGGCTATTTTTTAAGGTTGATTTGATAACAAATCAACATTGCTACGTACATTCTGGTGAAAATCTTTATGAAGGTGATTTGTGTTTAAATGAAATTGCAAATATGATGGTGAGGGTAACATTTTTGGATTGTGATTGTTTTGTGATTACTTTCTCTTTCTATACAGCCAACAACTCTGACTAATGCAAACTTGAATGGGAAAATATAAAACATTTTGTTATTTTGTGGCACATCTACATTTCGTTGTTTTATGGAGAATTTCACTGGAAATGGAAATGGATCTGGGAACACATAATCATCTGCATATATTGAAAAATAAATGTGTGTATGCAAAATGCAGTCATCTGCATATACTTGCCTGGACCAGTCTATTTCTGTTTCAGCCAACCTGCCATCGTCTTCCTATTCATACATTACTGCACCATCGACTAAAGCAGGAACATTCTGACACCCAAGCTAGTTTTAGTATTCATTTGAGACATACACACTCTCCTGACAGACTAGTACACACAAGATTTAGTTCTGGGTTGTGAGATTAGAACACATAGCCTGTGTTTTGAAATGCTCCTCACTGCAGTACTAGAGATCTCTCTGTCGTTGAGAATGAGGCGGAGCTCTGCAGCGTTGCTCAGGCTCTCAGTCTGCAACCAGAGACGCACGTTCCCTTTCTCTGACACCTCCATCTGCCACTTGGAGCGCAGGGCTATCACTGTAGGGGGAGGGAACAATGAATAGGGAATAGGTTATGCATTCAGGTTGGCCTCCAAGCTTCAGCAAACAAAATCATCTAGGAAGGGTGCAATGACAGGAATCCAAAAAATAGGGCTTACCAAAGAAAACATCTGAGGGAGTAGGTTGTTGAAATTGTGATGTTGAACAATATATTATAATGCCTGTTTCTATTTGAAAAGGAGTACTATCAATTGTTTTAGCTCGATAGAGACTTGTATTATTACAGTAACTAAGTCTTACATGGGTGGCAGATGTACCAGCCGAGCTCAGTCAGTCTGTCCAGATCTATGGGGAAAGAAAGAGAGGGAGAATTACAGGGAGCAGCAATCTTTTGTGCAGGTCTTCTTTAGCTTTGAGTATAAAGTACCTTCCCCAGAGAAGGTGAAACTGGAAGAGATGTCTGGGTTGTCACTCATCTCTACTGTGTACAGGCCCAGGTCCTCTTTAGTGGCGTTTGTGAAGGTTAGGATGGACCTGGGGATGGACAGAAGGAAGGACAGTTAGCTAAAAGGACAGACAGAAGGACAGTGGGCTTAAAGGACAGACCAGGGGACTCAGTAGGCCTGAATGGGACCATAGTGCTCAGTGAAAAGGGAGGACATTTTGCATCGTAGTGTGAGGTGAGAAAGAATCTCCACTGAGTCTGACCCTTTGCTGACCTCTTAACATTAAAGTCTTTCATGGGTTACATGCCTTCTCACAACTCTACAGGTCATTTTTTTCTCTCTCTGTAACACACACACACACACACACACACACACACACACACACACACACACACACACACACACACACACACACACACACACACACACACACACACGCGCACACGCGCACACGCGCACACACGCACACACGCACACACGCACACACGCACACACCATTGCAGTACCTATTGTTCTCCCACAGTACCCTGGCTCTCCCAGCTTCAATAGCCTCTTTGTAGTTCTTGCTCCAGACAAACGCGCTCTTCTCCGTAATTTCACTGGCCTCAAAGGCCAGGAAGATGAAGCCATCATTGTCCACACCAATCTCTATGTCTCTGGTGTCTGATGGAGAAAGAACAGGAATCATAAGTCATTCTGGTCATATTGTTCATCAGGGACCTGTATGGCTAAAATGAAGCCTGGTGCCAAACCTGTTTGTGCTCTTCTGCCAACTCCTATGGTCATTGCTACGCCAAACACAAACACAAACAGACCTTGAACCAGGCTAACTAAATCCCTAAAATGACTCACCTGGTTGGGTCTGGGCTCTGATAAGCTCAGAGGACAGAGAAGGGATACCCATTCCAGCCTTGTTGAAGGCACACACTCTGAGACGATAGGTCTGACCAGCCTGGAGACCTGACACCTGGGAACACAAACACACCAAAATCAATTTGATTTTGTTTTAATGTATCTATATTCTTTTTACATAAAACCAGTATATCTCACCATCCTTCAAAACGGTGTCTGCAATTGGCTCTTCGTTCACAGCAGTCCAGCTCTGTGATTGGTCACCCTCGCTCAGCTCCACCAGGTACCCTGTGATTGGTCCTTGCTGTCCTTCGTAGAGAGGGACTGCCCACAGGAGGACTAGAGAGTTACGCCTCACCTCCCTGAATTCCAGGTCATAAGGGCAGCCTGGGGGATGAGTGGGGTGAGCATAACACAAAGAGAGAAATATGGGGGAAAAAACACATTTGTTTATCTGTGTCAACCCATACAGTGTTTCATTCTATACAGTACATGGATTGATAAGTGTCTACTGTGTTAGAAATATACCAACCAGACCTGGGTTCAAGTACTATTCGAAATCAGTGTTTGGTTCATCCTGACTGGAGTGCCAGGTGGGCAGGGTCTGCACTTTTTGGAATTTTCTATTGGTTACATTGCAAGATGCATGCTTATTCAAGCACAGATAAAGTATTTGAAATGATTTAAAATCAGGCTAAAACAGGGAGAATATTGTTATTCATCCTTTTCCCGTCTTATAGACTCACCCATAAACAGCCAAGTTGTCTGTGACAGAACAAATAACAATAATACAATTTAAAAAAACAAGTAAAGTGATTTTGCTTAATCTACCCCTTTGTTTTTAGTGCCAGTGCACGGTAGTTCATTTGCTTAACGATTTTCAGTCGCATTTAAATTATTTAAGACACAGGGAGATCAGGATAGATTCAGCTGGATTAATGGGCTGTGCGGGATAAATGGTGTGTGGCTCTCTCCATTTCCAATATGAATATCACAACAGGCAACCATTCTATGAGAAATACCATGGGGCCAACACAGCTGGCCACGGCTGTGCACTGAAATGCTCCATTACCGAATGACAGAGTGCGTAGAGGGAGAGAGAAAGAGAGAGTGTGTGTTTTAGAGAGGAAATGTATGAATGTGTGTGTGTTTTAGAGAGTAAACGTGCATGTGGGTGCGAACTCTTTGTGTGTGTGTGTGTGTACGGTGACCATGTGTGTGCGTGCGTCAGCGTGTATGTGCGTGCATGAGTAAGTGTGTGTGTTTTCATAATGATTGCATCATCCTCACCTGGCTCAGACATGGTCCACTCCTCACAGAGCCTCACTGGGCTCAGAGGGTTTACCAACACCAACCACGTTGGCAGCAAAAACACGGAACTGATAGTAATGCCCCCTATCCAGGCTACAGACCTGTAAATAAGACAATACAGTTACTGTCCAAATTAAAACCAGCGTTGTGTTCATTAGGGCATACTGTAGAAAAACATTTCAAAACATTTTACAACAGAAATGAGTGTTTCTTATTGGTCAAGTTCTTCTGTTTGGTGCCTGAGGAACAATACCCTGGTCATTGAGAAAACAAGGGTCATCTAGCTCTGAGTTTCAGTATGTCAATTGTTACATGGACAAACCGTGGACAAAACAAAAAAGACACCTTGTAAGGATAGTTCAACACAGTATCTGGATAACCTCGGTCACTCCTGATGTTTGCAGAGATTCATTTGAAATCTGAGGTTGTGCTCTCACGTCCTAATTTAGCCGGGTTTCTCAACTACACACATATGGACATGTCGGTGGAGTTGGGTTACGACGACTGCGGAAGGAGGTGTACCTCTGACCACATGTAGACGCTGTCAGTCGGGACGAAGAAACATTTTGCATTTGATGGTTGAATTTGATGAAGGTTTTATTCAAAATGATGGATTTCAGCAAATAACGAAAGGTACGCAGCTACAGAGGACAAACATAGGTACACGGTAAGGGTTGACATATTTACATGTTTAGAAGTATCGACTGACAGCGACTTGACGTAGTCAGAGATACAGTCCGCACACTCTCGTCTCCACTCAACTCCATTGATGTGATGGACATTGTGCAGTTGAAAAAAAACTTGGCTAATCCTAACCGAGCCACATACTGTAAACCAAGTAGAAATTCTGCCAGTGTAGTTTGGAAAAGCCCCGTAGAGGCTGGCTTTAGGAAGGGGATTCAGATCATTGATCTCAACCACTTTTTTTTCGCAGCCACTTAGCCTTTAAAGTCCTTATCGCCTATGAAGTCTTTCTGCTTTAGGGGGACTGAGCCAAGGGACAATGGCTATCAATAGACAAACCTGAGGGGCTTATCTAAGTGTGATGGGAATCACACCATCGAAAGACTATGCCTCCTAAATGTATAGATTGGTCACTAGGCCATCCATACTTAGGTACAACAAAAGCCTCTTTATCAAATCAATATCCTAACAGTGCCGCTTGGAGCTCTGCAGTGAAATATAGAGGGGTCAGGGGAGAAGGGGCATTTGTCCCAAAGTGTATGTCGATTCGACATATCGCCACTAGATGGCATCAGTTCACCTGATTCTGAATCAGTGGAAGTGAAGACACTGCCATGGAGATGGAGGTGGAATTCCAAACAAGCGAGATAACAAAAAATCCTAGCGGTTCACATCTCAGACATTCTTCTAATGAGGCTGGATAGGTGGCATGCCTGCCTGACTGCTAAACTGGTGGTGGTGGATGGAAAGGATTCAGGGGGTAAAGTCATTTACATTGGCTTACACAAGCAGGAAGACCAAAGTGCCCCGAGCATGAAGCCTCCGTTGGATCAATATTCTAACTAATCTCATTTACATGGAGACAGCAAGTGAGCAGCTTGTAAAAATAAGAGCAAAAGGCGAACTCAGAGATGGGAGGAACTATTATTGGAGGAGACTGGGCAGTTGTAGGGTCTGGCACTGCATGTGACCTCTGTGTTTTAGAAATGCCTGCAAGCAGATCAATGGCTTTATATGTTAAATACCTTGGACATTAGGGCACATCGTAGTAATATGTTTTGCAATGGAAAATGAAAACAAGTATTTCTTATTGGACATTACATCCCTGTTTCAGTTTGCTTTCGTCCTCCTCCTGAACAAGACCCTAGGCAGTGAAAAAGTACGGTTTACTCCACACTTCTAAACTATTTTGCAGTATGGCAGACTTTCAATTGCTTTGTTCTGTTGAGTCTAAAAACAACAATATAACTCTTTTGCACGTCATAAAATTACAGGCCACAGTTGCAAAAAGAGACAGGTGACAATTTTAACTTTCCATTAGTCTCCATGGACACCACCACTCGTTGCCTAGTGACACAGCAAAGGTAGTAGAGGGAATGTGTTTTTTTCCTCCAGTATACTTCCACTAGAGCCTTATGTTCAGCTCTCTGACCACCACTAATTCTGTTTTCTACATAGATACAAAGACGTTAGTTGTAATGGAGTGCATTCCAGGGATAAATGTTTTTTACTGGTTTATTACATACATCATTATTATTGGTTATCAGAGGCGCAACTTTGGTTTTAGAAGTGGGGGGGGACATAATTATCTGGATTTTTTTTTATCCAGACAGATAAACACTCCAAACAGCCTACCCGACCGCTCTGAGGCGTCCACATGGTCCTAAAGCCTTGTTTAGTATCACATTCCAATGGTTAAACTGGGTGGGGACAAAATTGCAATTTCAGAATGTGGGGGGTTCCTCCCTTCCCCAGTGAAAGTTGCACCCCTGTTGGTTATTACATTTGAGTTATTCCACGGCATTGTTGAATAATTGGCTAGGAAGGCATTCTAGAGAGGGCATAACATGTAGATACACGGGACAGTTGGAAAATATATAGGGCACCTCTGAAGTAGTTCCAACAATAGGCACCTTTTTACCTTTCTAAACCACTGCACCATGCAGAACTTACTTGCTACAAAGTTACAGAAAGCCAAAACAAAATCAAATCAAATCGCGGCAGGTAGCCTAGTGGTAAGAGCGTTGGACTAGTAACCGAAAGGTTGCAAGATTGAAACCCTGAGCTGACAAGGTAAAAAGCTGTTGTTCTGCCCCTGAACAAGGCAGTTAACCCACTGTTCCTAGGCTGTCGTTGAAAATAATAATTTGTTCTTAACTGACTTGACTAGTTAAATAAAGGTAAAATCTATATTTTTTTTATTGGTCACAAACACGTGATTAGTAGATGTTATTGTGGGTGTAGCGAAATTCTTGTGTTTCTAGCTCTGACAGTGCAGTAATATCTAAAAAGTAATATCTAACAAATTACACAACATATACCCAATACACACAAATCTAAGTAGGAAGGAATTAAGACTACATACGTATGAAGCGATGTCAGAGCGGAACGGTCTAAGATACAGTAGAATAGTATAGAATACAGTATATTGTCACGTTCCTGACCTATTTTTATGTTATTTTGATTATGTTTAGTTGGTTAGGGCGTGAGTTGGGGTGGGCATTGTATGTTGTGTGTGTTTGGTTAGTCTATGGGTGTTGTATGTGTATGGGATAGTGTTTGTTAGGTTGTCTAGTTATGTCTATGGCTGCCTGGATTGGGTCTCAATCAGAGACAGCTGTCATTCATTTGTCTCTGATTGGGAGCCAGATTTAAGGTAGCCATAGGCAGTAGGCTTTTGTGGGTGTTTGTTCCTGTGTCCACACAGGACAGTTGAAGGTTAGTCACGTTTGTTGTTTTGTAGTTTTTGTAGTGTCTTGTTTTGCTGTGTTCATTAAAAGATGTCTTATTTCCCTCAATCCGCATCTTGGTCCTATCCATGCTCCTCCTCGTTTGAGGAGGAGAACAACAATGACTGCCTTTACATATATACATATGAGATGAGTAATGCAAGTTAAGTAAGCATTATTAAAGGAATGAGATACCGTAGAATAGTATAGAAAATAGTATATACATATGAGATGAGTAATGCCAGATATGTAAACATTAAGTGACTAAGATACCGCAGAATAGTATAGAATACAGTATATACATAAGAGTATATATGAGTAATGCAATATTTTGAGTAATGCAATATATTTAAACATTATTAAAGGGATAGTATTAAAGTGGACAGTGATTTCTAGTCTATGCCTATAGGCAGCAGCCTCTAATGTGCTAGTGATGGCTGTTTAAAAGTCTGATGGCCTTGAGATAGAAGATGTTTTTCAATCTCTCGGTCCCAGCTTTGATGCACCTGTACTGACCTCGCCTTCTGGATGATGACGGGGTGAACAGGCAGTGGCTCGGGTGGTTGATGTCCTTGATTATCTCTTTGGCCTTCCTGTTGACATCGGGTACTGTAGGTGTCCTTGAGGGCAGGTACTTTGCCCCTGGTAATGCGTTGAGCAGACCGCACCACCCTCTGGAGAGCCTTGCGGTTGCAAGCAGTGCAGTTGCCATACCAGGCGGTGATACAGCCCGATTTCGTGGTATCCAATTGTTCGTAGTTACTGTCTTGTCTCATCGCTCCAACTCCCATACGGGCTCAGAAGAGACGAAGGTCGAGAGCCATGCGTCCTCCGAAACCCAACCAAGCCGCACTGCTTCATAGCACAGCGCGCGTCCAACCCGGAAGTCAGCCGCACCAATGTGTCAGAGGAAACACGATCTGGTCAGCGTGCACTGCACCCGGGCCCACCACAGGAGTCACTAGTGCACGATGAGACAAGGATATCCCTACCGGCCAAACCCTCAAGACGCTAGGCAAATTGTGCGTCGCCCCATGGACCGTCCGGTCGTGGCCGGCTGCGACAGAGCCTGGGCTCGAACCCAGAGTCTCTGGTGGCACAGCTAGCACTGCGATGCAGTGCCTTAGACCACTGAGCCACCCGGGAGACCAATTGGCACACTCTTAGGAAAATAAAAGCATTCTATCTGAAGCCATCCCTGTAGGAGAACCCTTTATGGTTCAAGGAAGAACTGTTTTAAAAAACGTTCTTCCATAGAGAAGGTCCTGAAGGAAGAACCACCCTAGATGAAAAAGTTTAATTGAAGAACCATTGTCCCTGTGTAGAACAACCCTAGAACTGTTTGAATTTTTTTATAACAGTATACACAAATCCATATCAATGGAACTACTATAACATTAAATAAATAATACGTTTGTTCCTCTCCCTCACTTTGGGGTTGTCCCAATGAGATTGGCAGGCTCGGCTCTGAGGATTCGCTCACGCCAAACTTGTTGACGGAGTGCACCCGGAAGCAGTAGGACTTCCCCTTCTGTAGATTAAACATGGGGAACCTGGGAGAGCCCACCGTGGTGTCCATGCTGGCCAGCTGCCAACTGTTTTTCCCTGCAATGGACTGATGGACAGAAGGAAGTACAAACAGAGAGAGAGACAGGCAGGCAGGCAGAAAGAGACAGAGAGGTAGATGGAAAGAGAAGTAGACAGACAGACAGACAGACAGACAGACAGAGAATCACTCACTTCTATTAATCAAATAGTTTTTCACTATTATGTATCTTTTCTTCTGCTCCATTAACTTGTCTCCCATATCTTTTAGTAATTTTTTAAATGTACATTTGAATAAAACCCAGTGTTTAAAAGGAGATAAGCAATTATAAAGCGCAAGCCCAAGGGTGAGCCGAGGATATTTGAATATTCCTGGGTGGAACAGAAGCAGGAGATCTTGATAATTTCAGATGCTTTTGATGGATTGGACAGTTTTATTACAGAGTTACTTTTAAAAGTCCAATAAAAAGCAATTTCCTGTGGCAGTTTGCCACTTTTCTTCTCATTATTGGAACTGCAAGCTGTTGGGCATCTAGAATGCAGAGTCCTGGTTGATATTGAAGAACTGGGGCACTTTGGGGAAGATGTAAATTGAATGATCCCTCCCAGCACTTTAATTCTTTAGGGAACGTTTTATTTTCCTGGGCGGCCATTTTGATAAACCAGAACTTTGACAAACTCATTGTAAGACATTCATCAAAATAGGAACACTTGTGTCCTGTATAGTTTGGGGCCATGTATGAACACACCCACAACATGTACTATAAAACCTCCTTAACGTTAAAACTAAACCAGAACAAAACTGTGGCTAATTCACAACCGTGAACCTATAAAACCAAGAGTTATACTTTTAATCACCCCCAAAGCCTAGAGAGAGAGCTTTGACCCAGCTAACAATTATAGGGAGAGAGAACGTTTTTGTAATGTTACGCATAATGTTCCCCTAATGTTTGAGTCCAGGTTTCCATTAGCTAGGGAAACATTCTCTCTATGTTATCTAAAACCTTGTGAGATTTTTTTTTATGTATGTTTTGGTGTTAAAGTTGGGAGAACATTGCCTTAATGTCAAACAGAACTTATCAAGAATGTGGTTACAACGTTCTCAGATTACACAACATTAATGTCCTCGACGTGTTTTCTGGGACATTGCAAGAACATTAACGCGTCCAGTTTTCGAGGGCTAGGAGAATATTCCATCAACGTTTCGATACCTTTAGGGCATGTGCTCTTGCAGAGACCCTGTCCAGGAGAAACCCAAACCACCACCCCTCCCTAGGCACTTGTGTAGATCTGAAACAACTGGTTCGGCGAATACACTTTGAAGTAAATCTCAGCTCTGTTAAAAGTACACTCAAGAAAATATTTGATTGATCACAGCGATTCAGGGCTATCATTAAAACAGGTCATTAAAACAGGTTAATATGCCCCAATAATATTAGGCAACTATACAGAAAGCCTTTAAATAAGTCAATTAAATCAATGATAAGAGAATAATCAGATTTAGTGACATCTGACACAGACATGGTGGTGAAAGAAGTATGGCGAACTGAAAGGTTAAGAGTTCAAATCCAAGGTTTGGATATGTTGAATAATAATTTCTGTCTAAATTAACATGCACAATGTAAAGATGTGTGTAAGTTGAAAACACTATGTTAAAAGCACCTGTGTGTGAGTATCCCAAACCTTGCCAACAGACGCACTATGCATGTACCATCAGTGGTTCACCAATCAGGGCCTTGATTGGCTCAGCATCAAAAGGTGGTGTGTAATTCATTTTGGGGAGGGGCTCATGAATGTTCTTGCAACGTTCTCATTTGACTTGTCTAGAACATTCACATCTTGTGTTCTGAGAACATGGCAACCATGTTCTGTGTGTGCTTGGTGGAACTTTGATGGCATATTCTCCTAACCCACAGAAAACTGGATACGTAAATATTTTGTTCTTGCAACGTTCCAATGAAACGTGTCTAGAACGTACACTGAGTGTACAAAACATTAGGAACACCTTCCTACTAATGAGTTCCATCCCCATTGTGTCCTCAGAACAGACTCAGTTTGTCAGGGCATGGACTCTACAAGGTGTCAAAAGCATTCCACAGGGATGGTGGCCTATGTTGACTCCAATGCTTCCAGCAGTTGTGTCAAGTTGGCTGGATGTCCTTTGGGTGGTGGACTATTCTTGATACACACGGGAAACTGTTGAGCGTGAAAAACACAGCAGCGTTGCAGTTCTTGACATACTCAAACCGGTGCACCTGGCACCTACAACCATACCCCTTTCAAAGGCACTGAAATATTTTATCTTGCCCATTCAGCCTCTGAAAGTCACACACACACAATCGTTGTCTCAAGGCTTAAAAAGAATTCTTGAACCTGTCACCTCCCCTTCATCTCCACTGATTGAAGTGGATTTAACAGGTGACATCCATAAGGGATCATAGCTTTCACATTGATTCACCTGGTCAGTCTATGTCATGGAAATGTTTTGTACTCTTAATATCTTAAGTTCTGAGAACATGGTAACCACGTTCCGGGTATGTTCTATTTGACATTAAAGGAATGGTCTCTTGGAAACATTCCTTGCACATCACGGAAACGTTTGTTCTTAGTTCATGAAAAAGCGAATTAACTAGCGACGCCAAAACGCACGCCACGAGAGAGCAACTTCAAGGTCTCTCAGTTTTTAATGAGTGCACTGATGCCCACCTATACTATTGTAAAGTGGCTGTTCCACTGGATGTCATAAGGTGAATGCACCAATTTGTAAGTCGCTCTGGATAAGAGCGTCTGCTAAATGACTTAAATGTAAATGTAAATGTAAACTGACACCGGCAGCCATGTAAGTGTTTTTCCCCCTCCCCTTTAATCTTTAATTAGCATAGTGGTCAGAGCTCTTCATTAATTTGGCCCTGAGGCTAAAGTTAGTCTACAGAACCACAACAATAAAACAGGTCAATGGGAAGCTGCAGGCTGACACTACACGCACTGAGATGGCCGAGTTGAGGGTTAATTGGACCTGCGTTTTAATGAGTGTTTAGGTGGTCTCTGTGTGTGTGTGTGTGTGTGTGTGTGTGTGTGTGTGTGTGTGTGTGTGTGTATTAGTAGGAGCACAGGCCTTAACTCACCCGCTCCACATGGAAGATAAGTTGCTCCTTGCCTCTGGGCTCCGGCTCAGTCCAGCTAAGCACGGCGTAGTAGTCACTCACCTCAGAGGCACGGACACCAGTGGGAGCGAATGGGACTTTCATCTGACCTGAGGTCAGAGGGAAGAAGGGAGGATGGGTGTAGAAGATAGTAAAGACAACACGGTCATGGTCAGAAGGAGAAAACGTTTTGAGACGAGGAGGTATACTATCTGAACTTGTCCAATAGGAACACATATTTTCCTTTTCCATTACAAATATTTTTGCTATGGTGTAACCTGCTAAACAAGACCCAGAGCATTGGATCACATGACCAAGCAAGGGTCAGATATAAAATATGTTTTTTTTTAATGAGAAACACACACACACACACACACTTATTGATTAATTGAAACCTTAAGCTGTACCCGGGTGCCTCGAAAAGAGAGTATGGCAGTCTATGAGGTTGAGATAGTACTTTATTTCTCATCATAGTAATACACCATTCCCTGGTGTTTCCATGGCGTTTGCCTCCTCCTCCCTCTTTGAGCTACATCAGGGGCATGTTATGATCCATATTCAGAGAGAAGCACTCTGACTACCCTGGGCTATAATGTGCATTTACTAGGACACCATAGAGAATAGTCCACCTAATGGAACAAAGTACATTGCTTTCACAAAGCTATCAGATGATGGAGTATATGAAGGAACATGTCGTTGTTATATTAAATACCATAGGTGAAATTGCCACGAGGGGTTTTGTAGTAAAAAAAGATTGTGAGAGACAAGTGTTTCCGATGACAACAGTGTGTGCATTGCGTGATTTTGACCAACTGTTAGTAGGCATTGCCTGTCTGCTAATTGGTTGATGATGTCATTGGAAACACTTATCGTTCTCTATTTTTTTTTTACGACAAAACATAGAAACACGCCATTTACACGAATGTTGATGTTGGTGCTGGAGATGATGAATGTGAAGTTGACAAATGTTACAATTTTAAACTGCCACATATTATTTCTGCCCCATGGCAAACAGTTAACTGTTTCCTCCCCCCAAAAATCGGTTTTACCAAAACAAAAACTAAAAATCACTTTCCACTTCCACTTATACTGTGTTTTCAAAATACCCCTCCATATAACCCCCCCACCAAAAAATTCAATCCCCTCAAGAGAGGAATGATACGTCATGTCAAACTGTATAGAATTGCAGAACATGTGTTTTCAAATGACAAAATAGTACCAAGGAGAAAGCAGATATATGCAGTGATACTTTATCGTAAGTACTCGGCCGAGGGTAAGTAGCTGGGGGATACCATTGAAAATGCTGTAGTGCCATAGCTACAAACACTGTTATTAATAGAACTACAATGATGATATATGTGGTTTCTCACTTTCCAGCTGATCTTTGGTGATGGGGATCTCTCTACCTCTGTCCACCTTGATAACTGAGAGAAATAAAGAAAGGAAACGCATGATAGCACAATGACTAGATAACATGGAAGAAACCGTCCATTCAATGCCAGCATGCAAGGTAGAGAGAGAGAGAGATGGGGGAAACAGAGGCAAGCAAACCTTCTGACCGTACTTCATCTGCGCCTAATGATCCACAGCATCTGACCAGAGCACCTATCTGTCCTCTCCGCTCCTCTTTCTCTCTCATAGCCCCCACCCACAGCGCACACATGGACGCACGTACTCACACATAGACACACAGACACACACACACACACACACACACACACAGACAGAAACACAGACACACGCATGTGTTATATATACTCTATGTGTTCTATTTAGCCTATGTTATGTCTCTCTCTATGTAGTGACCTCTACCCAGAGTGTGTTCGGTGTGTAAATCTGAGTGTGCAGATTACCCATAGTTCTGGTGTGTTCTAAAGGGTAGGTGGTGATGACAGGCTTGGTGGCCTATGAGGGGCGTCCCACACCTGCCTGGTTGACGGCACACACCCTGAACTGGTAGATGGTGCTGTCACTCAGACCCCTCACAGGGTAGTGACATGCCTTCTGAATGGTGTCATTACAACTCACCCACTGCCCACTACCAATGTCACACCCGGGAATAGGGAGAGAGAGAGTGGAAGAGAGCGAGGGAGAGTGAGAGCGAGAGAGAAAGAGACAATGTGAGAAGGGAAAGGAGAAGATCAGAGACTTCAAAAAAAATGATTTCACAACTTTATGACTTAGAAAATTGTTTTTAGCGCAACATTCCCCAATGTTGTTATTGCTCCATGAAATATAATTTTGTCATTATAAAATACATTTGTAAACATTTTTGATTGCATTAAAGAAAAACACATTTCAGCCAACAAAGGACAATCATTTTTCAAGCCAAATATATAATCTCAAAATAACAAGTCTCACAACTCATTTAGAAGAAAATGTGAAGAAGAAAAGCAGCCGTCAAATGCTGATAAATCAATACTGAACATGAAGCAATGCCACCTGGGAAAGCAAACAAAGTAAGGAAATAGCATGGGAGAACATTAAGCTGTGTATGTGTTGCTAGGCAACTGGAAGGTTAGGGCTCTGATGTTAGGTCTTTCTCTGATGCATAATATATATATATATATACATATATTGTATAAGACATCAGAGAGAGACCTAACATTAGTCTTTAATGTGCCCTCTGCATGCATGATAGAGAAGATATGTAAGTACGATAAAAGTATGCATACACACACACACATGCACATGCACACACACACACACACACACACACACACACACACACACACACACACACACACACACACACACACACACACACACACACACACACACACACACACACACACACACACACACACACACACACACACACACACACGCACATCGATCAGCTTCAGTGATTAGTGAGCACCTGTTACCTATGGGAGGGCTTTGATGCTGTTAACGCTGTGTTCCATGTTGAATTATTATCACGTATATCATCCATCTTCTTTGGGCTTTGCCAAATGGATATTACATCAAAGTTGGCTGGGGTTTTATCTGCCCGATCCAATTTCCTCACACACTGCAGAGTAAGTTGTGGCCCAACAGTTTAGTATTGTTTGCTGTGTGTTGTTGATTTTGAGTAAACAACGATAGCTCATATCTAAGATAACTCTTATCGTTTAGATTGAACGTACACCTGAGTGGATCTATTCATTATCCGTGACATATTGAGAGCGCACGTTGCACTTCTAGAATTTACCCTGAGAGTAGTTTATTGCAATTTACCTCCTCAAAGTAATTCTAATCCCCTTTTCACACTATAGTGCCAACGCAAAACATACTGTTTTGGCCTGGGGCGGCAGGTGGCCTAGTGGTTAGAGCGTTGGGCAGGTAACCGAAAGGTTGCTAGATCGAATCCTTGAGATGACAAGGCAAAAAAAAAGACCCTGAACAAGGCAGTTAACCCACTGTTCCTAGGTTGTCATTGTAAATAAGAATTTGTTCTTAACTGACTTGCCTATTTGAATAAAAGTTCATAAAAAAAATGCAGGTATGCAGGCCAGCTTGGCTTAGTAGTGTGAAAAGGTTATATGAGACCTCAATCTATGTCCTTGGCATTTATTTATTTTGGAACTGTTGTGTGTAATGTTTACTGTTTTGTTTATTTCACTTGGTTTGGCAATGTAAGCATATGTTTCCCATGGCAATAAAGCCCTTTATATTGAAATTGAATTGAAAGGCTGGAGAGGGAGAGGACACAGAGAGAAAGAGAGGGAGACAGGGACATGGAGAGCAACGCAGAGGGAAAGAGAGATGGAAAAAAGGGAGTAAGAGAGAGAAAGTGAGGGAGAGAAGGATTTTGATAAACTCCCGTATCTACTGGGTGAAATACCAGTGTGCCATCAGAGCAGCAATATTTGTGACCTGTTGCCACAAGAAAAGGTCAACCAGTGAAGAACAAACACCATTGTAAATACAATACCCATATTTCTGCTTATTTATTTTCCCTTTTGTACTTTAAGCTTTTGTACATCGTTACAACACTGTATGTATACATAATATGGCATTTGTAATGTCTACTGTTCATTTTTTTATTGTTTATTTCACTTTTGTATATTATCTATTTCACTTGCTTTAGCAATGTTAACATATGTTTCCCATGCCAATAAAGCCCATTGAATTGAAGGAGTAAAAATTAGAGGGGGCGAGAGGGGGAGAGGGAGAGAGAGATGATTAAAAGCCAGCAAGGTAATGTAATCCACAGCAGTTCAATTAAACCCTCCCACAAAGTCTGTCTGGAGCAGCCATGTGAAAGCAAGACCAGGGAAGGGTGATGCATTGTCTGGAGGTAAGATTAACAGGTCCTCAAATCGGCATTAGTTATGAAGACAGCGCAAAGGAGAGCAATAGACAGAGACAGAGAAAAAGAGAGAGAGAGATGGAGAGAGAAGGAGAGATAGGAGTGAGAGATAGGAGAGAGAGAAGGAATGAGGGAATTATGTTAAGAGGATTAAAGAGATAAGATGTGACATGCATTAGACCCGTTTTCTATTCTCTGAGGCTTGAGAGACTGTTGCTTTTGCACCAACAAAAGAGTAGAGAAAAGTCAAGTAAAATGTCTTTCCAACTTTCTTACTGTTTATGCTGCAAGTGTGAGAAATTGAAGTTGGAATCCGTTGCGGTGAAACTGCCACGTCCGTTTGCGATATTACAATAATAAAATACGTTACTTCAAACCCCAAACACTTTTTTCACCCTCTGACATCATTGCACGCAATAACAATAACAAATGTGCCTTGGGTGGCCAGTGGCTCTGTTTCTCTTTCTGCAGATCTCAGCTTTAAGGCCAATGAGTCATGACCAATTGCCTAGGTATCAGCATGACTAGTCATAAATGTCCTTGCGGTCAAATGTCAGACATCTCACTATTTTGACATATTCTATTGAGACCATTTTGAACTAGTAGACACCCTCAGTCCATCATTTACTTTGCTGTACTCGGTGGTCCCTCCCTCCCTCCCTCCCTCCCTCCCTCCCTCCCTCCCTCCCTCCCTCCCTCCCTCCCTCCCTCCCTCCCTCCCTCCAATAAGCTATAAGGCTAAACCAAACACAGCCCTTGTCTCTTCTCTCTTACCTCCCATTTGTAATGCAAATTCAGAAAAAATCCACTTCCACTCCCGAATGACTCTAACTCCAGCAGGAGTTAAGGACCAAGGTTTTTTTAATAAGACTGAAGATACAATGCAGTGCAATGGTTGTTCGTGATATTGAGGTCTTACTCTGGCAGGGAATTTGCAGAGTTGGGGATGAGGGAGAGATGAGGGACAAGGGGGTGGGGAGGTGTGGGCGACTGGAGTCATTAAATATTCAGTGGACGTGACTGTGAATGTGGTGGGTTTAAATTAAGTGTGGAAGTGTTAGGTTTGTTTCGAAACGCACTACTGCTAAACCCCACCACAGACACCTGTGGGACTCAGACTTATTTTAAGGTCTCCAGGCAACTTTGCGAAGAAGCTACTTTTATTGTAGTGTTGGCTAGTTGCTTGAAGATCATAACAGGTCAGCTGGCAGCTGCCTTGCTCTTGGCATTGTGGTTTCTTATTATTGCCTTAATGTTGGTATAGTGCCCCTACTGGCACCGAAATCTCACCACTGCCACCAAAGGTATGGTGGCCACATTTTCACCAGAAAAACGATGAACACTCCAAACTCAAAGTTGCTATTGTGAATGTTATAGGGAACATGCAACCTCACACCAGACCCACAGATACACACAAAACATCACATAACCTACCTTTGACAAAAATGTAGGCTTTATGCTCTTTGACCCCCTCCCAGGTACGCAGACACACCATGTACATGCCCTCCTGCTCCTTGTGCACGCCCTTCAGGGTGAGGGAGGCGGAGCGAAGGGCGGTCTGAAGCTCCACCCTGCTGGACTGGCGCAGGTGGACTCCTGTGGAAGGGAGGTGGCATTCCTGTGGGCGGGTCCCACTTCATTTATACCAGGTTTCTTGTACCCAGCTCCCTCTAGCAAGTGACGTACATCAGAATAATACAAAGAAGCTGAGGCAACAAAAAACAGCCCACTGGGCACACATTGGTTAAATCAATGTTGTATCCACGTAATTTCTGTTGAACGAACATGGAATAGATGTTGATTTGACGTCTGTGCCCAGTGGGAAGGCTTTTGGGCTGATTTTTCTCCTGAGTGTACAAAACATTAGGAACAGACTGAGCTAAATCCAGGTGAAAGCTATGATCCTCAATTCATGTCACTTGCTAAATCCACTTCAATCAGTGTAGATGAAGGGCAGGAGACAGTTAAATAATCATTTTTAAGCCTTGAGACAATTGAAACATGGATTGTGTATGTTTGCCATTCAGATAGTGAATGGTCAAGACAAAAGATTTAAGTGCCTTTGAACGGGGTATGGTAGTAGGTGCCAGGCACACTGATTTGAGTGTATCAAGAACTGCAACGCTGCAGGGTTTTTCACGCTCAACAGTTTCCCGTGTGTATCAAGAAAAGTCCACCACCCAAAGGACATCCAGCCAACTTGACACAACTGTGGGAAGCATTGGAGTCAACATGGGCCAGCATCCCTGTTGAACGCTTTCGACAGCTTGTAGAGTCCATGCCCCGATGAATTGAGGCTGTTCTGAGGGCGAATGGGGGTGCAACTCAATATAAGGAAGGTGTTCCTACTGTTTTATACAGTATACATAAAGTATGGCTTGTATACAGTTCAGACGATACAGCCAACAATTCCAATACTGGTTGATATTTGGAAAGGATTCATACTAGCCTGGTCTAAGATCTGTTTGTACTATCTTGCCAACTCCTATAGTCATTGTAGGTAGGAGTTGACAAGACCACACAAACAGATCTGGGACCGAGCTAATAGCCACGTCCACTCACCATCTCTGAACCAGGCCACGTCCTGTTGTAAGGGCAGCAGGGCCAAGGAGAAGCCACACTGCAGGGTCAGATTCTCCCCCTCTTTCACCCAGGTCGGAGGGAAGCTGAACTCAAATAAAGCCTCCAGCTCCAGCATTGCAACTACAGAGGAAGAGGAGGAGGGGAGGGGGAAGGAGGAACAGTACGACGATAAGGAAGAGGGAAAAGGAGGAGGTGTAGGTGGGAACGTTGGGTGAAGAAGGAGGGGAAGGAAAAAGAAGAAGAGAAATAACCGACAGGCAAGAACGAACATATAGATGGGAAATAATCCACTGAGATGAGAACTAATTTCCCACCATCTCCAGCCTCACGATGACGTTATGTCAGATGAAGTTGAGGTTTGCCATCTGCGTACTATGGAGGACACTAGAGAATAATGGGATAACACATCCCATTATTCTTGGCAAGCAATTAGTAAGAAGCCTTGGTCTCCCTCAGATTCTCTCACTTGTGGCAGCAGAGTGAAAACGCCCAATGCAAAGAGGACCTTAATTAACTGGACAAAGGCCCAGATACGCCAACTGGCATGTACTAGTAATGGAAGGGGGGATATTTTTCATCTTCAGGAATGCATGCACGCACGCACACAAGCACGAAGGACACACACGCACACTCACTTACTCCCTCTCTTGCACGCATGGACCCTTTACCTGAAAAGGCCGTCCTCACAAGGGGATGAACATAGGATTATTGAGAGAAATGCGATTGAGAGAAACTTTTGACAGTTTCTGAAAAGGTACATTATTCTTGAGACATTCATTATACAGCGCCTTGGGAAAGTTTTCAGACCCCTTGACTTTTTCCACATTTTGTGATGTTACAGCCGTATTCTAAATTTGATTAAATTCATTGTTTTCCTCATCAATCTACACACAATACCCAATAATGAAAACAGGTTTTTAGAAAAAATGTGAAAATATATACACTGCTCAAAAAAATAAAGGGAACACTTAAACAACACAATGTAACTCCAAGTCAATCACACTTCTGTGAAATCAAACTGTCCACTTAGGAAGCAAGACTGATTGACAATACATTTCACATGCTGTTGTGCAAATGGAATAGACAACAGGTGGAAATTATAGGCAATTAGCAAGACACCACCAATAAAGGAGTGGTTCTGCAGGTGGTGACCACAGACCACTTCTCAGTTCCTATGCTTCCTGGCTGATGTTTTGGTCACTTTTGAATGCTGGCGGTGCTTTCACTCTAGTGGTAGCATGAGACGGAGTCTACAACCCCACACAAGTGGCTCAGGTAGTGCAGCTCATCCAGGATGGCACATCAATGCGAGCTGTGGCAAGAAGGTTTGCTGTGTCTGTCAGCGTAGTGTCCAGAGCATGGAGGCGCTACCAGGAGACAGGCCAGTACATCAGGAGACGTGGAGGAGGCCGTAGGAGGGCAACAACCCAGCAGCAGGACCGCTACCTCCGCCTTTGTGCAAGGAGGAGCACTGCCAGAGCCCTGCAAAATGACCTCCAGCAGGCCACAAATGTGCATGTGTCTGCTCAAACGGTCAGAAACAGACTCCATGAGGGTGGTATGAGGGCCCGACGTCCACAGGTGGGGGTTGTGCTTACAGCCCAACACCGTGCAGGACGTTTGGCATTTGCAAGAGAACACCAAGATTGGCAAATTCGCCACTGGCGCCCTGTGCTCTTCACAGATGAAAGCAGGTTCACACTGAGCACATGTGACAGACGTGACAGTCTGGAGACGCCGTGGAGAACGTTCTGCTGCCTGCAACATCCTCCAGCATGACCGGTTTGGCGGTGAGTCAGTCATGATGTGGGGTGGCATTTCTTTGGGGGGCCGCACAGCCCTCCATGGGCTCGCCAGAGGTAGCCTGACTGCCATTAGGTACCGAGATGAGATCCTCAGACCCCTTGTGAGACCATATGCTGGTGCGGTTGGCCCTGGGTTCCTCCTAATGCAAGACAATGCTAGACCTCATGTGGCTGGAGTGTGTCAGCAGTTACTGCAAGAGGAAGGCATTGATGCTATGGACTGGCCCGCCCGTTCCCCAGACCTGAATCCAATTGAGCACATCTGGGACATCATGTCTCACTCCATCCACCAACGCCACGTTGCACCACAGACTGTCCAGGAGTTGGCGGATGCTTTAGTCCAGGTCTGGGAGGAGATCCCTCAGGAGACCATCCGCCACCTCATCAGGAGCATGCCCAGGCGTTGTAGGGAGGTCATACAGGCACGTGGAGGCCACACACACTACTGAGCCTCATTTTGACTTGTTTTAAGGACATTACATCAAAGTTGGATCAGCCTGTAGTGTGGTTTTCCACTTTAATTTTGAGTGTGACTCCAAATCCAGACCTCCATGGGTTGATAAATTTGATTTCCATTGATAATTTTTGTGTGATTTTGTTGTCAGCACATTCAACTATGTAAAGAAAAAAGTATTTAATAAGAATAGTTCATTCATTCAGATCTAGGATGTGTTATTTTAGTGTTCCCTTTATTTTTTTGAGCAGTGTATATATATACTTTATTTGCATAAGTATTCAGACCCTTGGCTATGAGACTCAGGTGCATCCTGTTTCCATTGATCATCCTTGAAATGTTTCTACAACTTGACTGGAGTCCACCCATGGTAAATTCAATGTAGACATGATTTGGAAAGGCATACACCTGTTCATATAAAGTCCCACAGTTGACAGTGCATGTCAGAGCAAAAACCAAGCCATGAGGTCAAAATAATTGTCCGTAGAGCTCCGAGACATGATTGTGTCGGAGGAACAGATCTGGGGAAGGCTACCAAAAAGTTTCTGCAGCATTGAAAGTCCCCAAGAACACAGCTGCCTCTATCATTCTTAAATTGAAGAAGTTTGGAACCACCAAGACTCATCCTAGTGCTGGCCACCCGGCCAAACTGAGCAATCGGCGGAGAAGGGCCTTGGTCAGGGAGGTGACCAAGAATGTGATGGTCACTCTGACAGAGCTCTGGAGTTCCTCTGTGGAAATGGGAGAACCTTCCAGAAGGACAACCATCTCTGCAGCACTCCACTAATCAGGCCTTTATGGTAGAGTGGCCAGATGGAAGCCACTCCTCAGTAAAATGTACATGACAGCCTGCTCGGAGTTTGCCAAAAGCCACCTAAAGACTCTCAGACCATGAGAAACCAGATTCTCTGGTCTGATGAAACCAAGATGGAACTCTTTGACCTGAATGCCAAGTGTGATATCTGGAGGAAATCTGGAACCATCCCTACGGTGAAGCATGATGGTGGCAGCATCATGCTGTGGGGATATTTTTCAGTGACAGGGACTGGGGAACTAGTCAGGATCGAGACAAAGATAAATGGAGCAATGTACAGAGAGATCCTTGATGAAAACCTGCTCCAGACCACTCAGGACCTCAGATTGGGGCGAAGGTTGACCTTCCAACATGACAATGACCCTAAGCACACAGCCAAGCCAACGCAGGAGTGGCTACGGGACAAGTCTCTGAATGTCCTTGAGTGGCCCAGCCAGAGCCAGGACTTGAACCCGATCGAACATCTCTGGAGAGACCCTAAAGTAGCTGTGGAGCGAGCCATGCAACCTGACAGAGGTTCAGAGGATCTGAAGAGAAGAATGTGTGCCAAGCTTGTAGCGTCATACCCAATAAGACTCAAGGCTGTAATCGCTGCCAAAGGTGCTTCAGCAAAGTTCTGATTAAAGGGTCTGAATACTTATGTAAATGTAAAATATGTATATTATTTTTTGCCTTGTCATTATGGGGTATTGTGTGTAGATTTATGAGAAGAAAAAAACTATTTCATCCATTTTAGAATAAGGCTGTAACAAAATAAAATGTGGAAAAGTCAAGGGGTCTGAATACTTTTCGAATGCACTGTATGAAGAGTTAATATCCAAAATGCTATATCCACAAATGTTTCACATTCTTGTTTTTTCATCATAAATGATTGCTTATGGGTACCTTCGTATGTGTGTAAAATGTTATTACTCTTCTCAGATTCGAGATGTGTATGAAAATGTGTTTTCGCAAAACGCCATATATAAATGATTTAGCTGGAATGGAATGTTTGTATCCTGTATATTTGACTGTGATATGTGGTTGTCTCTCCTAGCTGTCTTTTAAGATGAATGCAATTACTCTAAGTCACTCTGGATAAGAGCATATGCTAAATGACTCAAATGTCAAATGTAAATGTTTTACAAACAGATCTCATATTACTGTAGTTAATAATTAAAAAAAAACATGTTTTGAATATTGTATGTATCATGTGTACAGTTATTTATAAGCAATTTAGTTATTTGTTACATTTGACTGTGTAAAACCTATCAGTACTACTTATTTCTCTGAGAGTGAGGCGGATATATAGCGTTTAGCAAAAAAAACATGATTATTTGTCTCTTTGAAACATAACAATCAAGTGATAGATGTTAAACAAATACATGTCTGTCACTGAACAACCCCATGCCATGACTATATAGTGAAAAGACACACCAATCTCTTTCGTAATGTATTTAAACAATAAAAGCTAATTTACGAACATGAAACTCTTCCTTTTCGGAGCTCCCCTTTTCCATCTACAAAACAGGGTCTAGCCTAATTGTGAGATAAAACTGAAAACTAGCAGGCCTTGTCAGATTCGGATGCACATCAATTGAATAACTCCCCATCTCCCCCCAACTTTTTCTCTGTTTCAGTCATTCCCTGCATGTCCCCGTCATGATTATGATAAATGTGCTGGGGTTGCCCTTTTTTGGGGGGGAGTAATCCACATTGGATAATAGTATCTATCTCCCTGCTCCACGGCATAATGAAGTCTCAGCACCACGCTAATGTCATTCTGCAATTCAAATCCCATTTTCTCCTCAGCAAGTGTGTATGAATGGCATTACATGCTGATAAAGCTTCGTTCAGAATGATTGCAATTTCATTTCAAACATGCAGAGGACACCCCTCTCTGAGTCCATTGATTGTGACTTGCACACCACTTTTAAACAATGTGTGACACAGTGAGTTTGTTTTTGTCAATAACAGTTTGATCCAGTTGTGTGTGATGCTGACACAATCTAGGAAGAGCAAGTCATTTACTAAGGCAACACAGCAGTGCTAAACAATCTAGATAAATAATCTGTTGGTTATAGTCAGTGTCTAATCACTATTCTGCATGGTTTCCCTGTGGGTGCAACCAGCCTCTCTACTAGCTCAGTATCTGGGTGGGAGAGCGACCTATATGTATAGGGCTCCTAAGCTGCCGACAAATGTGTACAAATCGCACACTCTCTCTCTGTGCTGAAATATGCATGACTCTGACTGGCGCTGAAATGGCAGCGATTCGTTCACCTGCCCCTCCCAATCAACTCCTTTATATACAGGCGCACACATACACACACACATGCCGCCAACACACACTCCCTTACATTTACATTTACATTTAAGTCATTTAGCAGACGCTCTTATCCAGAGCGACTTACAAATTGGTGCATTCACCTTATGATATCCAGTGGAACAACCACTTTACAATAGTGCATCTAACTCTTTTAAGGGGGGGGGGGGGGGGGTTAGAAGGATTACTTTATCCTATCCTAGGTATTCCTTAAAGAGGTGGGGTTTCAGGTGTCTCCGGAAGGTGGTGATTGACTCCGCTGACCTGGCGTCGTAAGGGAGTTTGTTCCACCATTGGGGTGCCAGAGCAGCGAACAGTTTTGACTGGGCTGAGCGGGAACTGTACTTCCTCAGAGGTAGGGAGGCGAGCAGGCCAGAGGTGGATGAACGCAGTGCCCTTGTTTGGGTGTAGGGCCCTTAACACACACTCCGATGAACCATAAGCACCCCTTTGCCATCCAATCCATCCTTGCATCCAGTCAGCCAAACCATGCCAGAGTACATGCAGCAGAGCCTCAGCTGTCAGTGTCTTCAAAGGCTCAGTCTTAGCGGAGGAGAAGAGAGTGAACTTCAAAAGGCTGCAGAGAAATTAAAACGGACATTTTTCATTAGACACTGCATGAAACTTACTTGGGGTCCAGGATTGCTCGATTGAGGCCTCGGCTCCTTGATATGCTGAATTGTGGAGTGGGGGGACAAGGAGGAGAGAGAGCGGGGTGGGGAGAGTGCAGAGAGTTAGAGGGAAAGGAGAGAGAAAGAGAGACAAATCAATCCTGGCAAAGCCACTTGTATACACGTCACAACTAATATTCCCTTTAACCTATTTTAAACAATCAAAGGAGAACGTGAGCATGTGAAATATGGATGATAGGTGAATAGGAGCGCTTGGCCCCTTGAAGTGTCTCATTACTCCTTCGCCATTTAATTGATCTACGAGGAGAAGGAGTGTCCCGGTATTGTCAGGGCACCCTCACACTGTTTCTAGGCCATTAATTTCTTATGGCTGAAGGGGCAGTATTGAGTAGCTTGGATGAAAGGTGCCCATATAAAACGGCCTGCTCCTCAGTCATAGTTGCTAATATTTGTATATTATTATTAGTATTGGATAGAAAACACTCTAAAGTTTCTAAAAATGTTTGAATTATGTCTGTGAGATTAACAGAACTCAAATTGGCAGGCAAAATCCTGAGTTAAAATCAAAACAGGAAGTCAGAAATCTGAGCTTGTATGTATTCACCAGAGTCCCCAATGAAATCCCCTTGAGTTATGAATGATTGTGCACTGCCTAGGGGTTCCACTAGATGTCAACCATCAATAGAAATTATAATGAAACTTCTATGATGTTGTGGGAGAGAATGATAGCAGAATCAGTCAGGTGTCCATCAAGCAGCCATTTTCTGATCATGCTTTTTCCTCATGGAAGTCACTTACGTTCCATTGCTCACGATGACAAGAAAGAATACTCCGGTTGGAACTTTATTGAAGCTATATGTTAAAAACATCCGAATGATTGATTCTGTACTTAGTTTAAAATGTTTCTTCGACCGGTAATATCACTTTTTGAAGTTTTTGTCCGATATAACGCTGACCAGAATTAGCGTTTGGATATGTAAACCAGACGCGCTAACAAAAGAAGGTATTTGGACATAAATAACGGATTTTTTCGAACAAAACAAACATTTATTGTGGACCTGGGATTCCTGGTGTGCTTTCTGATGTAGATCATCAAAGGTAAGGGGTAAGGGAATATTTATCATATATTCTCTTGTTTATGTTGACGCCATCTTTGCGGCTGTGGTGTTTTACTTTTGAGCGCCGTCTCAGATTATAGCGTGAGTTTCTTTTTCCGTAAAGTCTTTTTGTAATCTGACACAGCGGTTGCATTAAGGAGAGGTATATCTATAATTCATTGTGTATAACTTGTATTATCATCTATATTTATGAGTATTTCTGTTGAAACGATGTGGCTATGCAAAGACACTTGATGTTTTTGTCACTAGTGAATCTAGTCGTCTCAATGTAAACTCAGATTTTTTTATATAAATATGAATTTAATCAAACAAAACATGCATGTATTGTGTAACATGAAGTCCTATGAGTGTCATTTTATGAAAATAATCGAGGTTAGTGATTAATTTCATCTATATTCTGGTTTTGTGAAGATATCTTTAGCTGGAAAAAATGGCTGTGATTATTGTGGTTTTGTGGTGACCTAACATAATTGTTTGTAGTGCTTTCGCTGAAAAGCCTATTTGAAATCGGACACTTTGGTGGGATTAACAACAAGAATACCTTTAAAATGATATAAGACTGTCACGTTCCTGACCTATTTATGTTAGTTTTTGTGTGTTAGTTGGTCAGGACGTGAGGTTGGGTGGGCATTCTATGTTATCTGTTTCTATGTTGGTTTTGGTTTGCCTGGTATGGCTCTTGATTAGAGGCAGGTGGTTTGCGTTTGCCTCTAATTAAGAGTCATATTTAGGTAGGGCATTCTCACTGTTTGTTTGTGGGTGATTGTCTCCTGTGTCTGTATGTATGTTCGTACCACATAGGACTGTAGCGTTTGTTTGTTTCGTTTCGTTTCGATGTCGTCTGTTTCCTGTACGTAAGTTTATGTTTAGTTATGTAAGTTTATGTTCAGGTTGCGTCAACGTCGTTTTGTTATTTTGTAGTTTGGAAAGTGTTTGTTTCGTTTCGTGTTTGCCATCATCGTTGTTAAATAAAGATGGCTTATTTCCCAAAGCCTGCGTTTTGGTCTGAGGATCCTTCTCTCCTCACCTCATCCGAGGATGAGGAGAGCGTCACCCGTTACAGAATCACCCACCAACACGCTAAGACCAAGCGGCAAAGGGAAACTAAACGGAGTAAGGGACAGGAGAGAAAGGAGCAATGGACATGGGACGATGTTTTGGATGGAAAAGGTGTCTACACATGGGAGGAGATCCTAGCTGGTAGAGATCGCCTCCCATGGGAACAGCTGGAGGCACTGAGGAGAGCGGAGGCTACCGGAGAGAGGAACCGGAGCTATGAGGGAACGCGTCTGGCACGGAAGCCAAAAAAGCCCGTGAGTAATTCCCAAAAATTTCTTGGGGGGGGGCTAGGAGATAGTGGGCCAAGGGCAGGTAGGAGACCTGCGCCCACTTCCCAGGCTTACCGTGGAGAGCGGGAGTACGGGCAGGCGCCGTGTTACGCAGTAGAGCGCACGGTGTCTCCTGTACGAGTGCATAGCCCAGTGCGGGTTATTCCACCTCCCCGTACTGGGAGGGCTAGATTGGGTATTGAGCCAGGTGTCATGAGGCCGGCTCAACGCGTCTGGTCTCCAGTGCGTCTCCTCGGGCCGGCATACATGGCACCTGCCTTACGCATGGTTTCCCCGGTTCGCCTACATAGGCCGGTGCGGGTTATTCCACCTCCCCGCACTGGTCGGGCAACCGGGAGCATTCAACCAGGTAAGGTTGGGCAGGTTCAATGCTCAAGAGTGCCAGTACGCCTCCACGGTCCGGTATTTCCGGCACCACCTCCCCGCCCCAGCCTAGTACCTACAGTGTATACACTACGCACTAGGCTACCAGTGCGTATCCTGAGCCCTGTTCCTCCTCCACGCACTCTCCCTGTAGTGCGTGTATCTAGCCCGGTGCCTCCAGTTCCGGCCCCACGCACTAAGCTACCAGTGCGTCTCCAGAGCCCTGTACACACTGTATATTCTCCCCCTACTAATCCTGATGTGCTTGTCCTCAGCCCGGCGTCACCAGTGCCGGTACCACGCATCCGGGATAGAGTAGGCTTTGAGAATACAGTGTGCCCTGTCCCTGCTCCCCGCACTAGTAGGAAGGTGCTTATCATTAGCACGGTGCCTCCAGTTCCGGCACCACGCACCAGGTCTACAGTGCGCCGTATCCGGCCAGAGCCATCCGTCTCCCCAGCGCCATCTGAGCCATCCGTCTCCCCAGCGCCATCTGAGCCATCCGTCTCCCCAGCGCCATCTGAGCCATCCGTCTCCCCAGCGCCGTCTGAGCCATCCGTCTCCCCAGCGCCGTCTGAGCCATCCGTCTGCCAGGAGCCTGCAAAGCCGCCCGTCTGCCACGAGCCTGCAAAGCCGCCCGTCTGCCATGAGCCTACAGAGCCGTCAGCCAGACAGGAGCCGCTAGAGCCGTCAGCCAGACAGGAGCCGCTAGAGCCGTCAGCCAGACAGGATCTGCCAGAGCCGCCAACCAGACAGGATCTGCCAGAGCCGCCAACCAGACAGGATCTGCCAGAGCCGCCAACCAGACAGGATCTGCCAGAGCCGCCAACCAGACAGGATCTGCCAGAGCCGCCAACCAGACAGGATCTGCCAGAGCCGTCAGAGAGCCATGAGCAGCCAGAGCCGTCAGAGAGCCATGAGCAGCCAGAGCCGTCAGAGAGCCATGAGCAGCCAGAGCCGTCAGAGAGCCATGAGCAGCCAGAGCCGTCAGAGCGCCATGAGCAGCCAGAGCCGTCAGAGCGCCATGAGCGTCGAGAGCCGTCAGCCTGCCATGAGCGTCGAGAGCCGTCAGCCTGCCATGAGCGTCGAGAGCCGTCAGCCTGCCATGAGCGTCGAGAGCCGTCAGCCTGCCATGAGCGTCGAGAGCCGTCAGCCTGCCATGAGCGTCGAGAGCCGTCAGCCAGCCATGAGCATCGAGATTCGTCAGTCAGCCATGAGCTGCCCTTCAGCCTGAAAAGGCTGGATACCCAGAACTGCCCATCAGTCCAGAGCTGTCTCTCTGTCCGGAGCTGCCTTTCAGTCCGGAGTTGCCCCTCTATCCTAATCTCCCTCTCTATCTTCATCTATCTCTATATTCTTATCTATCCCTCTTTCTTGATTTATCTCTCTGTCCCGGTGTTGTCCCTATTAGATATGTTGTTAAGGGGATTTTGTGGGGGTCAAAAGAGGGTGGACATTCTTGGAGGGAGGAAGTTAGGATGGATTATGGTGGGGTGGGAACCGCGCCCCGAGCCTGAGCCACCACCGTGGTTAGATGCCCACCCAGACCCTCCCCTAGACTTTGTGCTGGTGCGTCCGGAGTTCGCACCTTGTGGGGGGGGTACTGTCACGTTCCTGACCTATTTATGTTAGTTTTTGTGTGTTAGTTGGTCAGGACGTGAGGTTGGGTGGGCATTCTATGTTATCTGTTTCTATGTTGGTTTTGGTTTGCCTGGTATGGCTCTTGATTAGAGGCAGGTGGTTTGCGTTTGCCTCTAATTAAGAGTCATATTTAGGTAGGGCATTCTCACTGTTTGTTTGTGGGTGATTGTCTCCTGTGTCTGTATGTATGTTCGTACCACATAGGACTGTAGCGTTTGTTTGTTTCGTTTCGTTTCGATGTCGTCTGTTTCCTGTACGTAAGTTTATGTTTAGTTATGTAAGTTTATGTTCAGGTTGCGTCAACGTCGTTTTGTTATTTTGTAGTTTGGAAAGTGTTTGTTTCGTTTCGTGTTTGCCATCATCGTTGTTAAATAAAGATGGCTTATTTCCCAAAGCCTGCGTTTTGGTCTGAGGATCCTTCTCTCCTCACCTCATCCGAGGATGAGGAGAGCGTCACCCGTTACAAAGACACATGAATGTCTGAGAAATTTTAATTATGAGATTTCTGTTTTATGAATTTGGCGCCCTGCAATTCGACTGGCTGTTGTCATATCGATCCCGTTAACGGGACTTCAGTCATAAGAAGTTTTAAGAAGCTTGGGGAAAAGATTCATAGTTTAATTAATTAATTACTCATGTGATATTATTAACATCCCTTCTGTCAACAGAGTTGTTGTGGTGGTGTAGCGAATGGTCCAAAGTTCTGTTAATGTGGGCGGTAGACTGCAGACACCGTAGGTTTTTGGTTAGTTAAAACCTCTTTGGGCTAGGTGGGACGCTAGCGTCCCATCTCGCCAACATCCGGTGAAATTGCAGAGCGCGAAATTCAAAATACAAAAATCATAATATTAAACATTCATGAAAATACAAGTGTCATACATCATTTAAAAGCTTAACTTCTTGTTAATCCAGCCGCTTTGTCAGATTTCAAAAAGGCTTTACGGCGAAAGCATACCATGCAATTATCTGAGGACAGCGCCCCGCATACAAAAGCATTAAAAACATTTTCCAAACCAGCAGAGGCGTCACAAAAGTCAGAAATAGCGACAAAATAAATCACTCACCTTTGAAGGTCTTCCTCTGTTTGCAATCCCAAGGGTCCCAGCTACAAAACAAATGGTCATTTTGTTCGATAAAGTCCTTCTTTATATCCCCAAAAAGTCAGTTTAGTTTGTGCGTTTGATTCAGTACAAAGGAATCCCAAAAGTTACCAATAAACTTCATCCAAACTAGTCAAACAACGTTTCTAATCAATCCTCAGGTACCCTAATATGTAAATAAACGATACAATTTAAGACAGAATGTAGTATGTTCAATACCGGAGATAAATAACGAGGTGCGCGCCCTCATCCACACGCGCCAAAGACTACAGTCAAAATGAGAGCCACCTTGAAAAACTACAACTACTAATTAATGTTTCAAAAAACAAGACTGAAACCCTTTCTAAAGACTGTTGACATCTAGTGGAGCCATAGGAACTGCAATCTGGGAAGATTTCCTTAGATCCCATAGACAAGCATTTCAATGGGTGGTGAGCTCAAAAAATGTAATTTCCGGATGGATTCTCCTCAGGTTTTTGCCTGCCATATCAGTTCTGTTATACTCACAGACATTATTTTAACAGTTTTAGAAACTTCAGTGTTTTCTATCCAATGTTTCCAATTATATGCATATCCTAGCTTCTGGGCCTGAGTAACAGGCAGTTTACTTTGGGCACGTCAGTCACCCGAACTTACGAATACTGCCCCCTAGCCTTAAGAAGTTTTAATAAGCGGACTAACCCATTTAATATTAAGATGTTTTATAGGAGCAGTGAAATGTGTTGTTTTACAGTGTCAGCCATAGTAGTACAGCACCCCTGGAACAAATTAGGGTTAAGTGCCTTGCTCAAGGGCACATCGGCAGATTTCTGACCTTGTCTGGTAGGGTATTCAAACCAGCTGTCCCGTGTGCTCCCTCTCCGGCTTCTAGGTCACCAGGCTGCTGGTTATGGCGCACATCTGTCACCATCGTTAGGCGCATCAGCGCATTATGCCACTCAACTGGACTCCATCACCTCCTTGATTATCTGCCCTATATATGTCACTCCCTTTGGTTCCTTCCCCAGGCATCATTATTTCTGTTTCTGTGTCATGTGTGTGCGTTGTTCGTGTTTTGTATTATGTTACGTTTATTTATGAAAACACTCACTCCCTGAACTTGCTTCCCGACTCTCAGCGCACATCGTTACACCAGTGACCTTCCAGTTACTGGCCCAATGCTCTAAGCGCTAGGCTACACGTGTTTCAGCACTCGTAATGGTATGTAATGTAATGCACTAATCAGTTTAGATTGAAGGTGTAGGCTATTGATATGGTATAGAATCCCACTCATCTAGGTGCAAATCATCACTACAGATGAAAACTGGATCAAGATGATTTGGAAATAATTGGTATGGATGAATGGGGATTTTAAATCCCATAGAAGTATGAATGACCATCCCTTTAGGTTGTCTCACATGAGTAAAACGAGTATGGACTAGTATGGAACAGGAAAGGGGGAAATGTGACATGGTTACCCATTTAACATGATCTATCTGAATGTGAGGCAGAGGAGCAATCTGCATGCAGGAATACAATGTCCGTGAAAGTTGTCAGAATCAGCAGCTACTTACAGTTGACCACCACAGTGGCAATGGTTGTAGCTTCACCCAGAGAACTCTTGGCAACCACCTTGTACTCCCCAGCATCCTCAACAGAGCACCTGGGGATGGGGAAGGGTGATGACTCATGTGTTTGTGCCACCATCTTGGCTCCAGGCTGAGCCCAAAGCTAAATCACAAGACATGTCAACATTCTCACGTACAGTGCTTTCAGAAAGTATTGCTACAACCTGAATTTTAAATTGATTAGATGTGGATATTTGTCACTGGCCTACACACAATACCGCATAATGTCAAATTATGTTTTTAGAAGTTTGTACAAATTGATTAAAAATGAAAAGCTTAAACGTCTTGAGTCAATAAGTATTCAATCCCTTTGTTATGGCAAACCTAAATAAGTTCATTAGTAAAAATGTGCTTAACAAGTCACATAATAAGTTGCATGGACTTGCATGTGTCTAATAATAGTGTTTAACATTATTTTTGAATGACTACCTCATCTTTGTACCCCACACATACAACTATCTATAAGGTCCCTCAGTTGAGCAGTGCATTTCAAACACAGAGTCAACCACAAAGACCAGGGAGGTTTTCCAATGCCCTTTGAGCATGTTGAATTTATTAATAATACTTTGGATGGTGTATTAACTTCTTGCAACTATAGGGGGTGCTGTTTCGCATTAGCATAATTTGCTCTACAGATTAAACTGCCTAGTACTCAATTCTTGCTCGTACAATATGCATATTATTGTTATTATTGGATAGAAAACACTCTCTAGTTTCTATAGCCGTTTGAATTATGTCTCTGAGTGGAACAGAACTCATTCTACAGCACTTTTCCTCCCAGTGAGTGAGTTTTCAGAACTCTTGGCCTCAGGTTCCAGATCAGTTTTAAAGCCACTGTAAATCCTATGAGGATACAAACACTGCCCACGCCTTCCTCTAGATGTCAGTAAGTGGTGACAATTTGAATGGAGTCGATTGCGCAATCATGGCCTCTATAAATGACAAAATACCGGAAGTACCGTTCTTTTGGACTCTGCGCTCAACGCAAGAAGGATATCTGACTGGCCTTTTTCCAAGCCTTGGTTTAGCCAGTAATATAGCGTCGGTCATGTTTTTACTCGTTATAGGTGTTAGAAACATCATAAGGTAGTTAATTTAAACCGTTTTATAGCAATTTATATCCGTTTAGTGCGATTTTGAGGCTTTTCTATGTGATGCTCTTTGAAGAGCCGGGCACGTTTCGGGGTCCCAGGCGAACGTTAGTGGGCATTTCGACGGACAGAGGGCATCTTTCGACCAAAAGAAGATTAGACCCAAGAAAGGATACATTGCCCAAGAATCTGATGGAAGATCACCTCAAAGTAAGAAATATTTAAGATGATAAATCGTTGTTCTGTCGAAAAAATTTAAACGCATATTCCGCCATTTTGTTTGGCATAGCTTCGCTTGGCGAACCCTGTATTGCACAGTAAGGATAATTTTAGAAATGTAATTCAGCGATTGCATTAAGAACTAATTTGTCTTTCGATAGCTGTCCAACTTATATTTTTTTAGTCAAGTTTATGAATAGATATCCATGAGACAAGATCACTGTGAAAGATGGCGACCGACATTTTCAGGCTAGTTTTGCTAGTATTGTCATTGTATAACCACGTTTTTTTATGGCTAAATATGCACATTTTCGAACAAACTCTATATGTATGTTGTAATATGATGTTACAGGAGTGTCATCTGAAGAATTCTGAGAAGGTTAGTGAAAAAATTAATATATTTTGGCGATGATAACGATATCGCTCTCTTTGGCTTGAATCAATGGTCGGGTAACGTTTGCATATGTGGTATGCTAATATAACGATTTATTGTGTTTTCGCCGTAAAACACTTAGAAAATCTGAAATGTTGTCTGAATTCACAAGATCTGTGTCTTTCCATTGCTATGTGCTGTGTATTTTTAAGAAATGTTTTATGATGAGTAAATTGGTAATACAAGTTGCTCTCTGTAGTAATTCTAGGAGCTTTGGTGAGATTTGTGATGGTGGCTGCAATGGCAAACTATGATTTATACCTGAAATATGCACATTTTTCTAACAAAACCTATCCTATACCATAAATATGTTATCAGACTGTCATCTGATTAGGTTTTTTCTTGGTTAGTGGCTATCAATATCTTAGTTTAGCCGAATTGGTGATAGCTACTGGTGGAGAGAGAAAATGGTGGACAAAGAAAAATGGTGTCTTTTGCTAACGTGGTTAGCTAATAGATTTACATATTTTGTCTACCCTGTAAAACATTTTAAAAATCTGAAATGGTGGCTTTATTCACAGGATCTGTATCTTTCATTAGGTGTCTTGGACTTGTGATTTAATGATATTTAGATGCTACTATTTAATTGTGACGCTATGCTAGCGATGCTAATCAGTGTGTGTGTGTGGGGGGGGGGGGGGGGGGGGGGTGCACCCGGACCCGGGGTAGAGGCTCGTGAAAGGTTTATACACCCAGTCACTACAAAGATACAGGTGTCCTTCCAAACTCAGTTGCTGGAGAGGAAGGAAACCGCTCAGGAATTTCACCATGAGGCCAATTGTGACTTTAAAACAGTTACAGAGTTTAAAACCTCTACCGACCCACCCTCCCAGATCCGGGATCCTCCTCATCAGAAACGCTGACTAGCATAGCCGAGCATAGCGCCACAAGTAAATAATAGCATATAAATATCAGGAAATCACAAGTCCAATACAGCAAATAAAAGATAAACATCTTGTGAATCCAGCCAACATGTAAGATTTTTAAATGTTTTACAGCAAAAACACAACATATATTTATGTTAGCTCACCACCATATCCAAAAAACACAGCCATTTTTTCACAGCAAAGATAGCTTTCACAACACCCACAAATAGAGATAAAAATAATTACTAACCTTTGAACAACTTCATCAGATGACAGTCTTATTACATCATGTTATACAATACATTTATGTTTTGTTCGAAAATGTGCATATTTATAGCTACAAATCCTGGTTTTACATTGGCGCCATGGTCATAAATGGCTCCAAAACAGCCGGAATAATTACAGAGAGCAACGTGAAATACAGAAATACTGATCATAAAACATTTATGAAAATACATGTTGTACACATAATTAAAGATAAACATCTTGTGAATCCAGCCAACATGTCCGATTTTTAAAACGTTTTACAGTGAAAACACAACATATATTTATGTTAGCTCACCACAATAGCCCAAAATACAAAGCGATTTTTTCACCGCAAAGATAGCTTTCACAAAACCCACAAATAGAGATAAAATTAATCACTAACCTTTGAACAACCTCATCAGATGACAGTCTTAAAACATCATGTTATACAATACGTTTATGTTTTGTTCGAAAATGTGCAAATGTATAGCTACAAATCCTGGTTTTACATTGTTAACATGGCGCCAAAAATGTTCCAAATTGTCCGGATAAATTTTAGAGTCACGTAATCTAACAGAAAAACTCATCATAAACTTTGCTGAAAAATACATGTTGGACATATAATTAAAGATACACTTGTTCTTAATGCAACCGCTGTGTTAGATTTAAAAAAATAACTTTAGTAAAAAGCACAGCATACAATAATCTGAGACAGCGCTCAGCCATTCTCCGACATGTTGGAGTCAACATATTCAACAAAAATACGAAATAACATCATAAATATTCTCTTACCTTTGATGTACTTTCATCAGAATGCAGTGCCAGGAATCCTTGTTCCACAATACATCGTTGTTTTGTTTTAGAATGTCCATTTCTTCTGTCGAATTAGCAACTTTGGCTAGCATAGTGGAGCTCACGTGTCCATGAAAGTTTGACGCATGGAACGAAAAATTCAAAAAGTGATAATAAAAGTTGAATAAACTGGTCAAACTCAGTTGAGAATCCATCTTTAGGATGTTTTTCTCGTATGTATCCAATAACGTCCCAGAAGGAGCATTTCTTCGTGTCTATCTAACGCATTGCAGACAACGATATGGTGCACCCAGGTGCTCAGCAAAATACTGCCAATATGGCTGACCTGTCACTCCAAAAGCTCTCATTCGGTCCTACATCAGGCTAGACACCTCATTCAACGTTCTACTGCCTGTTGACATCTAGTGGAAGGCGTATGAAGTGCATACATATCCATAAATACAAGGCAATTGAATAGGCAAAGCCTTTCACAGAGACCCATTTCAGAATTTTCACTTCCTGTTTGGAAGTTTGCCTGCCAAATGAGTTCTGTTTTACTCACAGATATAATTCAAACAGTTTTAGAAACGTCAGAGTGTTTTCTATCCAATAGTAATAATAATATGCATATCATATGATCTAGAACAGAGTACGAGGCCGTTGAATTTGGGCACTATTTTTTCCCAAAGTGAAAATAGCGCCCCCTATTAAGAAGAAGTTAATAGCTCTGATAGGAGAAAACTGATGATGGATCAACAGCATTGTAGTTACTCCACAATACTAACCTAATTTCCAGAGTGAAAATAAGGAAGCCTGTACAGAAAAAACATATTCCAGAATATGCATCCTGTTTGCAACATGGCACTAAAATACAAGGTATTTTGTGTAGATGGGTGAGAAAAAAAACCATTTGATCCATTTTGAATTCAGCCTGAAACACAACAAAATGTGGAATAAGTCAAGGGCTGTGAATACTTTCTGAAGACAGTATAGTTCACTCTCATATTCAGGAAGGGGGAGGAAATGGAAGAGGGGAGTGGAAGTAACTACAACGTCTTGAAAAGCAGGGTGCTAAAGGTGAACAGCTGTTCCCTGGACACCATATGTGAATGGATTGCCCCCCGTCTATCTTCAGAGCTGCTAAGTGACTTAAACTGGGACATGCTTAACACCCCAGCCATCCTACAATCTAAGCTTGATGCCCTCAATCTCACACAAATGATCAATGAACCTACCAGGTACAACCCTAAATCCGTAAACACGGGCACCCTCAAAGATATCATCCTAACCAACTTGCTCTCCAAATACACCTCTGCTGTTTTCAACCAAGATCTCAGCAATCACTGCCTCATTGCCGGCATCCGCAATGGTTCTGCGGTCAAACGACCACCCCTCATCACTATCAAACGCTCCCTAAAACACTTCAGCGAGCAGGCCTTTCTAATCGACCTGGCCCAGGTATCCTGGAAGGATATTGACCTCATCCCGTCAGTAGAGGATGCCTGGTTATTCTTTAAAAGTGCCTTTCTCACCATCTTAAATAAGCATGCCCCGTTCAAAAAATGTAGAACCAGGAACAGATTTAGCTCTTGGTTCACTCCAGACCTGACTGCCCTTGACCAACACAAAAACTTATTGTGTCGTATTGCATTAGCATCGAAAAGCCCCTTATGATATGCAACTTTTCAGGGAAGATAAGAACCAATATTCACAGGCAGTTAGGAAAGCTAAGGCTAGCTTTTTAAAACAGAAATTTGCATCCTGTAACACAAACTCAAAAAAGTTCCGGGACACTGTAAAGTCCATGGAGAATAAGAGCACCTCCTCCCAGCTGCCCAGTGCACTGTGGCTAGGAAACATTGTCACCACCGATAAATCCCCTATAAATAAGAATTTCAATAAGCATTTATCTACGGCTGGCCATGCTTTCCACCTGGCTACCCCTACCCTGGTCAACTGCCCTGCATCCCCCACAGCAACTTGCCCAAGCCTCCCCCATTTCTCCTTCACCCAAATCCAGATAGCTGATGTTCTGAAAGAGCTGCAAAATCTGGACCCCTACAAATCAGCCGGGCTAGACAATCTGGACCCTCTCTTTCTACAATTATCTGCCGCAATTGTTGCAAACCCTATCACTAGCCTGTTCAACCTCTCTTAAGTATCGTCTGAGATGCCCATAGATTGGAAAGCGGCCGCGATCATCCCCCTCTTCAAAGGGGGAGACTCAAGACCCGAACTGCTACAGACCTATATCTATCCTACCCTACCTTTATAAGGTCTTCGAAAGCCAAGTTAACAAACAGTTTACCGACCATTTCAAATCCCACCATACCTTCTCCGCTATGCAATCTGGTTTCAGAGCTGGTCATGGGTTCACCTCAGCCACGCTCAAGGTCCAAAACGATATCATAACCTCCATTGATAAGAGACATTACTATGCAGCCGTATTCATCGAACTGGCCAAGGCTTTCGACTCTGTCAATCACCACATTCTTATCGGCAGACTCAACAGCCTTGGTTTCTCAAATGGTTTCTCAGTGTGTCAAATCGGAGGGCCTGTTGTCCGGACCTCTGGCAGTCTCTGTGGGGGTGTCACAGTGTTCAATTCTCGGGCCAACTCTCTTCTCTGTATACATCAATGATGTCGCTCTTGCTGCTGGTGATTCTCTGATCCACCTCTACACAGACGACACGATTCTGTATACTTCTGGCCCTTCTTTGGACACTGTGTTAACTAACCTCCAGACGAGCTTCAATGCCATACAACTCTCCTTCCGTGGCCTCCAACTGCTCTGAAATGCTAGTAAAACTAAATGCATGCTCTTCAACCGATCGCTCTGGACGAATAGAGAATATGTGGAATATGTGGAAAACTACAAATACCTAGGTGTCTGATTAGACTGTAAACTCTCCTTCCAGACTCACATTAAGCATCTCCAATCCAAAATGAAATCTAGAATCGGCTTCCTATTTCGCAACAAAGCATCCTTCACTCATGCTGCCAAACATACCCCCGTAAAACTGACCATCCTACCGATCCTCGACTTCGGCGATGTCATCTACAAAATAGTCTCCAACACTCTACTCAACAAATTGGATGCAGTCTATCACAGTGTCATCCGTTTTGTCACCAAAGCCCCATATACCACCCACCACAGCGACCTGTACGCTCTCGTTGGCTGGCACTCGCTTCATACTCGTCCCCAAACCCATTGGCTCCAGGTCATCTATAAGTCTTTGCTAGGTAAAGCCCCACCTTATCTCAACTCACTGGTCACCATAGCAGCACCCACCCGTAGCATGCACTCCAGCAGGTATATCTCATTGGTCACCCCCAAAGCCAATTCTTCCTTTGGCCGCCTTAACTTCCAGTTCTCTGCTGCCAATGACTGGAACGAACTGCAAAAATGAAGCTGGAGGCTCATATTTCCCTCACTAGCTTTAAGCACCAGCTGTCAGAGCAGCTCACAGATCACTGCACCTGTACATAGCCGATCTGTAAATAGCCCATCCAACTACCTCATCCCCATGCTGTATTTATTTATTTGTCTTGCTCCTTTGCACCCCAGTATCTCTACTTGCACATTCATCTTCTGAACATCTATCACTCCAGTGTTTAATTGGTATATTGTAATTACTTCGCCACCATGGCCTATTTATTGCCTTACCTCCCTTATCTTACCTCTGCACATCTATCACCCCAGTGTTTAATTGCTAAACTGTAATTATTTCGCCACCATGGCCTATTCATTCCCTTACCTCCCTAATCTTACTACTTTTGCACACACTGTATATAGATTTTTCTACTGTATTATTGACTGCATGTTTGTTTATTCCATGTGTAACTCTGTGTTGTTGTATGTGTCAAACTGCTTTGCTTTATCTTGGCCAGTTCGCAGTTGTAAATGAGAACTTGTTCTCAACTAGCCTACCTGGTTAAATAAAGGTGAAATAAAAGTAAAAAAAATTTATGAAAATTATTTTGGCTACCTTCTGATTGCTAGCGAGTTGAGGCCAAACTTCTGCTTCAGACTGTAGTTCCAGGCCTGGCCATAAGCACTCAGAGGTACTCCATTATTATACCTGGGAATGGAGCGAGTTAATAACAGTCCAAATGACTAACAAAACTTAACATAAACGAACAAAAATCCCAATTAAATGTAAACATGACCACTGTTAAGCAATGTTCCTGCCCGTTGATAATTATGCTAATCTATGCAACAGTTAATATGACTCCTTTAGCATATAGATGGCTTTTGATCTTACATTTCTTCTTGGGCTCCGTCTCAGTCGAGTCAAGACTCTCGGAGTTAATTGGGATGCATGCGTCCCATCTGGGATTGTTCAACTCATAAGCCGCAGGTCATCTGGTCCACAGCTCTGACTATGCGCAGGCATGAATACTGAACACATATTCTTTTCATCAGCTAGTCCTTTAGTGCATCTGCTTATCAAGGATGATGGTTATACACATTGCCAAGGCTTATACCGAAGCAAATAAGGTGATTTCACCCACAAATATCAGAGCAATATTCCAATTCAGGAATCAAAGTTTAACATGACAAAACCTGTGAAGCTACATAATAAGCATACTGTAACCTATCCGTCTTCAGAGATTTTCAATGGAGGTCATTAGTCTTGAGTGTGAGTGCTTACCAGGTGACCCTAGGCGGTGGGCATCCCTGGATGGTGCAGGAGAGTTTGACCCCCATTGCCCTCCCACACCATGTGGGCTCTTAGCGGGATAGGGAAGTCTGTGGCCTTATGACTCAGGCCCTCCAGATACTTCAAATGGATGGAAGCCTTCTGCTAAGCCTGGAACACAGATAGACACAGCTGGTATTCAAATGCACTTACAGTAAAGACAACAACCTCTCCCTCAATGTGAGCAAGACAAAGGAGCTGATCGTGGACCTCGGGAAATGGCGGGCCGAACAGGCCCCCATTACCATCAGAGGGGCTGTAGTGGAGCGGGTCGAGAGTTTCAAGTTCCTTGGTGTCCACATCACCAACAAACTACCATGGTCCAAACACACCAAGACAGTCGTGAAGAGGGCACGACAAAACCTTTTCCCCCTCACGATACTGAAAAGATTTGGCATGGGTCCCCAGATCCTCAAAAAGTTCTACAGCTGCACCATCGAGAGCATCCTAACCATTTGCATCACCACCTGGTATGGCAAATTCTCGGCATCTGACCGTAAGGCGCTACAGAGGGTAGTGCGTACTCAATGACAAATAAACTCAGTGACAAATAAACTTTGATTTGATTTGATTACTGGTCAACTGACATAAGGCAAAGAAACGTCAAAATCTCAGCAAGCCACGGGGAAATGTAGGGATGTCAGCGTTGGCGACATATAACTACAATGGTTAAATGAGACCATTTTGATTTTCCATTGGGCAACTGTTTTTATACATTCGGCCCTACCGAATTCACAATACTGTAGGCCTATTATTCAGTGTCCGAAGTGTCCGTGTATATCTGTATGTGATGAGATCAGAGCAGACTCTTAACTGCCTACGCAAGGCCATGCGGTCACAGCGTTGGCGAACATAATGCTGTTCCCTGAGCAGCTCCACCTTCTAAGCCTCATTCCAAACAGGGTCCACTTCTCTCCAGTTCTCAGACCCTGTTCATCTGCTGCCATGGTCTCCTTCAGGACATCCTTATTGGACCAGAGCACCAAGAGATTCTCTGTTAGAAAACCACTGAGAAAAGGCCTTTTGGCAAACGTGCACACAGTACATATACCAACTCCTTGTGACACTGAGTCTGTCCTAATCATAGAAATATAAATAAGCAATAACGCACGAGGGGGTGTGGTATATGGCCATTATACCACTGCTAAGGGCTGTTCTTAATTAAGGACGACGCAACGCGGAGTGCCTGGATACAGCCCTTAGCCGTGGCCTTATACCACAAACCCCTGAGGTGCCTTTCAGCTATTTTAAACTGGTTACCAACGTAATTAAAACAGTATAAATAAATATAGCACGACTTTCAGCCAATCAGCATTCAGTGCTCGAACCACCCAGTTTATCATGATATTTATATGGTCCTAATATGGACACCTTACATAATCTTATAATAGATCACTGATATTCCATAATGTGTGCATGCACTGTAGGCTTGCCAGTACTGTAGTTCTATTGTGTTGCACTCATATAGACTCAATACACATTTTTTCTTGTTGTCTGCTGACAAATGCACTGATCATGCCCACCCCAAAAATCCAAAACAGAAACAAGACCATGAGCAACAAATGTTGTTGTCAAGGCAACACTGCAGCCTCTCTGAGATAACAGTTTAACTGTGAGGATGTCATTGGAGGAAGAAGGGGAAAGGACAAATTGGACAAAGCACAAAGAATACAGCAATATAAATCACACAGCTTGTGCCTATAGTCGATACAATATATCACCTTCAAGTAGGTTTTGGTTTTTCTAAGGCTTTGTGTATGGGGATGGTTGATATGGTTATGCATCTGCCTTTGTTGCCAGGGGTTGCGTTTTTGAATCAGGTGTTAAAAAGTTGTTTTTTGTTTTTTGTTGTTGTTTTTAAGCTTTACATGTCGGCCCCAGCCTCGAACTCAGGTCCCGTATGTAGCAAACTGACCTGCTCTGCCCATTCATCGCCATTTACCCGTTGTTGTCTTAGCACTCCTGATCAACACCTGTAATTGCTTTATGCCTCTCCCTAATGTCAATATGCCTTGTCTACTGCTGTCTTGGCTAGTTCTTATTGTTTTATTTCACTGTAGAGCCCTCAGTTCTGCTCCAAATGCATTAGATAGCTCTTTTGTCCCACCCCACACACATACGGAGACTCACCTGGCTTAACTGGTGCCTCCAGAGACCCAACCTCTCTCATTGTCACTCAACGTTTAGGTTTACCTCCACTGTACTCACATCCTACCATACCATTGTCTGTAAATTATGACCTGAATCTATTCTACCACACCCAGAAATCTGCTCCTTTTACTCTCTGTCCCCAACGCACTAGACAACCAGTTCTTATAGCCTTTAGCCGTACGGTTATCCTACTCCTCCTCTGTTCCTCTGGTGATGTAGAGGTTAACCCAGGCCCTGTATCCCCCAGTTCCACTCCTGTTCCCCAGGCGCTATCATTTGTTGACTTCTGTAACCGTAAAAGCCTTGGTTTCATGCATGTTAACATCAGAAGCCTCCTCCCTAAGCTTGATTTATTCATTGCTTTAGCACACTCCGCCAACCCTGATGTCCTAGCCGTATCTGAATCTTGGCTTAGGAAGGCCACCAAAAATTCTGAAATTTCCATCCCCAACTACAAAACTTTCCGCCAAGATAGAACTTGCAAATGGGGGTGGAGTTGCAATCTACTGCAGGGATAGCCTGCAGAGTTCTGTCATGCTATCCAGGTCTGTGACCAAACAGTTTGATTTCCAGAAATAAGTCTCTCACCGTTGCCACTTGTTACAGACCCCCCTCAGCCCCCAGCTGTGCCCTGGACACCATATGTGAATTGATTGCCCCCCATTTATCTTAAGAGTTTGTACTGTTAGGTGACCTAAACTGGGATATGCTTAACACCTCAGCCGTCCTACAATCTAAGCTAGATGCTCTCAATCTCACACATATTATCAAGGAACCTACCAGGTACAACCCTAAATCCAATAACACGGGCACCCTCGTAGACATCATGCTGACCTACCTGCCCTCTAAATACACCTCTGCTGTCTTCAGATCTCAGCGATCACTGCCTCATTGCCTGTGTCAGTAATGGGTCCGCGGTCATTCGACCACCCCTCATCACTGTCAAACCCTCCCTAAAAACAAGCAGGCCCTTCTAATCGACCTGGCCCGGGTATCCTGGAAGGATATTGACCTCATTCCGTCAGTAGAGGATGCCTGGTTATTCTGTCATACCCTGATCTGTTTCACCTGTCCTTGTAATTGTCTCCACCCCCTCCAGGTGTCGCTTATTTTCCCAATTGTATTTATCCTTGTGTTTCCTGTCTCTCTGTGCCAGTTCGTCTTGTATGTTTCCAAGTTTTTCCCATTCTCCTGCTTTTTGCATTCTCCTTTTTCTAGTCCTCCCGGTTTTGACCCTTGCTTGTTTCTGGACTTTGTACCCGCCTGCCTGACCCTTCTGCCTGCCTTGACCATGAGCCTGTCTGCCACTCTGTACCTCCTAGACTCTGATCTGGTTTTTACCTTTTGCCTGTCCACGACCATTCTCTTGCCTACCCTTTCGGAATAATAAACATTGTAAGACTCCAACCATCTGCCTCCTGTGTATGCATTTGGGTCTCTCCTTGTGTCTTGATATTTTCTTTAAAAGTGCCTTTTCACCATCTTAAATACGCATGCCCCATTCAAAAAATTGAGAACTAAGAATAGATATAGCACTTGGTTCAATCCAGACTTGACTGCACCTGACCAGCACAAAAACATCCTGTGGCGTACTGCATTAGCATCGAAAGCCCCCGCAATATGCAACTTTTCATGGAAGTTAGGAACCAATATACACAGAAAGTTAGGAAAGCAAAGGCTAGGTTTTTAAAACAGAAATTTGCATCCTGTAGCACAAACTCTAAAATGTTTTGGGACACTGTAAAGTCCATGGAGAATAAGAGCTAGGAAACACTGTCACCACCGATAAATCTACGATAATCGTGAATTTTAATAAGCATTTGTCTACGGCTGGCCATGCTTTCCACCTGGCTACCCCTACCCTGGTCAACTGCTCTGCATCCCCCACAGAAACTTCCCCAAGCCTCCCCATTTCTCCTTCACCCAAATCCAGATAGCTGATATTCTGAAAGAGCTGCAAAGTCTGGACCCCTATAAATCAGCTGGGCTAGACGATCTGGACCCTCTCTTTCTAAAATTATCTGCTGCAATTGTTGCAACCCCTATCACTAGCCTGTTCAAGCTCTCATTCGTATTGTCTGAGATCCCTAAAGATTGAAAAGCTGCTGCGGTCATCCCCCTCTTCAAAGGGGGAGACACTCTAGACCCAAACTGTTACAGACCTATATCTATCCTACCCTGCCTTTCTAAAGTCTTCGATAGCCAAGTTAACAAACAGATCACTGACCATTTCGAATCCCACCACACCTTCTCCGCTATGCAATCTGGTTCCCGAACTGGTCATAGGTGAACCTCAGCCACGCTCAAGGTCCAAAACGATATCATAACCGACATCGATAAAAGATAATACTGTGCAGCCGTCTACATCGACCTGGCCAAGGCTTTCGACTCTGTCAATCACTGCATTCTTATATGCTGACACATGCACATTTGTGGCCTGCTGGAGGTCATTTTGCAGGGCTCTGGCAGTGCACCTCCTTGCACAAAGGCGGAGGTAGCGGTCCTGCTGCTGGGTTGTTGCCCTCCTACGGCCTCCTCCACGTCTCCTGATGTACTGGCCTGTCTCCTGGTAGCGCCTGCATGCTCTGGACACTACGCTGACAGACACAGCAAACCTTTTTGCCACAGTTCGCATTGATGTGCCACCCTGGATGAACTGCACTACCTGAGCCACTTGGGTGGGTTGTAGACTCCGTCTCATGCTACCACTAGAGTGAGAGCACCGCCAGCATTCAAAAGTGACCAAAACATCAGCCAGGAAGCATAGGAACTGAGAAGTGGTCTGTGGTCCCCACCTGCAGAATCACTCCTGTTTTGGGGGGTGTCTTGCTAATTGCCTATAATTTCCACCTTTTGTCTATTCCATTTGCACAACAGCATGTGCAATTTATTGTCAATCAGTGCTGCTTCCTAAGTGGACAGTTTGATTTCACAGAAGTGTGATTGACTTGGAGTTACATTGTGTTGTTTAAGTGTTCCCTTTATTTTTTTGAGCAGTGTATATGTGGACAACTACAAATACCTAGGTGTCTGGTTAGACTGTAAACTCTCCTTCCAGACTCACATTAAGCATCTCCAATCCAAAATTAAATCTAGAATCAGCTTCCTATTTCGCAACAAAGCATTCTTCACTCATGCTGTCTAACATACCCTCGTAAAACTGACCATCCTACCGATCTTTGACTTCTGCGATGTCATCTACAAAATAGCCTCCAACACTCTACTCAGCAAATTGGATGCAGTCTACCACAGTGCCATCCGTTTTGTCACCAAAGCCCCATATACCACCCACCACTGCGACCTGTACGCTCTCGTTGGCTGGCACTCGCTTCATATTTGTCGCCAATCCCACTGGCTCCAGGTCATCTATAAGTCTTTGCTAGGTAAAGCCCCGCCTTATTTCAGCTCACTGGTCACCAAAGCAGAACCCACCCGTAGCACGCACTCCAGCAGGTTTATTTCACTGGTCATCCCCATAGCCAACTCCTCCTTTGGCCGCCTTTCCTTCCAGTTCTCTGCTGCCAATGACTGGAACGAACTGCAAAAATCACTGAAGCTGGAGTCTTATATCTGCATCACTAACTTTAAGCATCAGCTGTCAGAGCAGTTTACCGATCTATATCTGTGAGTTATATCTGTGAGTTATGAAAACTAAGTGTTCTGCACATTTTGAATTTACAGTATGGCTACTAATTCTGGAAAGCAAAATCAAAGTCCAGGCATACAGATTTTGGATGATATTCTAGCAGAAATCTAACGGGAAACAGCTAAAGGAGAGGACACTACTTTGGCTGGTAAGTGAATACCAGTCTTTGTATTTATATTATTTCATATTGTAAATCCGAGCTAATGCAGTTGTTTCAATGGTTGCATAATATTCATTTGAGAGATTTTTGAAATATTTTCTTTGATTGCTATATATTTATGTGTGTATATATTTATATATATACTGCCTAAATATATAATCCCTAATGAAATATGTGTATGAATAGCAAACAACGCACTCGAAAGCCACAACATGTCAAAGTCAACATACAATACACATTGGGCTCCCGACTGGCGCAGTGGTCTAACACACTGCAGTACCTGGTTCGAATCCAGGCTGCATCACATCCGGCCATGATTGGGAGTCCCATAGGGCGGCGCACAATTGACCTAGCGTCGTCCAGGTTAGGCCGGGGAAGGCGTCATTGTAAATAAAAATGTGTCCTGACTTGCCTAGATAAATAAAGGTTAATAAAAAAAAAATATATATATACACTGCTCAAAAAAATAAAGGGAACACTTAAACAACACAATGTAACTCCAAGTCAAACAGAAAACATAGAATGCCCACCCAAATCACACCCTGACCTAACCAAATAGAGAAATAAAAAGGCTCTCTACGGTCAGGGCGTGACACCCAATTCACTTTCAATGGCTGATCAAGGTCTCTTGTCACTACAATGCCAAGGCTTGTGAACTTGTCCATCACTGTTGTAAATGGGGTAGATTGCAGAAATTGCATATCCACAGGCCGTGATATTGGCATCAAATCGCTTTTTTTGCCAGTTTATCTTGTAGCCAGAGAAGGAGCCGAATGTATTTATCAAGTTAAGTAAGGGGGGAATAGAAGTTTTAGGCTTGGACAAAAACAAAAGAACATTGTCTGCATAGGGAAGGTTTTAATAGTCACCATGGGTACAACATCTCCGATGCACTTGCTAATAAACTCGCTCAGCGAGTCAGCGTATACATCAATGTTGTTGTCTGAGGAGAGATTGACATGCATATTATTAATGTTAGCAATATCGTCTGCTATTATCCTCAGTAATTTTCCGTCCAAGTTGTCAGACCCCGGTGGCTTATCATTGTTGATAGACAACAATCTTTTTTTCACCTCTTCCACACTCACTTTACGGAATTCAAAATGACAATGCTTGTCTTTCATAATTTGGTCATGTATACTTGGATGTGTTGTGTCAGCGTTTGTTGCTGGCATGTCATGCCTAAGTTTGCTAATCTTGCCAATTAATTTTTTAAAAAGTAGTTGGCTTTATCAGTCGGGTTTGTGATGAATGAGCCATCTGATTCAATGAACGATGGAGCTGAGTTAGCCTTTTTCCCAAAATGTCATTTAAGGTGCTAAATGCATTTACTATCATTCTTTATGTCATATATCTTTGTTTCATAGTGTAGTTTCTTCTTCTTTTTATTCAGTTTAGTCACATGATTTCTCAATTTGCAATACGTTTGCCAATCGGTTGTGCAGCACAGACTCTCTCAACCTTACACATTTTTAATTCCTCATCCATCCACGTGGATTTAATGGGTTTTACAATCATTTTCTTAATGGGTGCATGCTTAGTAGTAACTGGAATAAGCAATTTCATAAATGTGTCAAGTGCAGCGTCTGTTTGCTCCTCATTACACACCACGGACCAACAACGAAAACCACAACTCACATGAAACAAAATCAATAGCAGCAATGCAATATTGATAAATGCGGCATTGAAGAAGTATTACAAAGCATGTTGCGACTCAACATTAGCCTGAGAAAATCTCCTGGGGTAGAATGTAAAAATCTGACACACTGTTTCTGCTTATGATCAGGTTTTATAGATAGCATTATGTCAGATCCTGGTGATTTGGTGATAGATTGGCCTCTAGTAAACAAGATCAGTTAGAAAATGATGTTCAATATGCTGGATGTACACTGAGTGTGCAAAACGTTGTGAACATCTGCTCTTTCCATGACATAGACTGACCAGGTGAATCCAGGCGAAAGCTATGATCCCTTATTGATGTCAATTGTTAAATCCACTTCAGTCAGTGTAGATGAAGGGGAGGAGACAGGTTAAAGAAGGATTTTTAAGCTATGAGACAATTGATACATGGATTGTATATGTGAGCCATTTAGAGGGTGAATGGGCAAGACAAAATATTTAAGTGCTTTTGAACGGGGTGTGGTAGTCGGTGCCAGGCGCACCGGTTTGAGTAAGTCAAGAACTGCAACGCTGCTGTGTTTTTCTTGCTCAGCAGTTTCCCGTGTGTATCAAGAACGGTCCACCGGTGGAACGCTTTCAACACCTTGTAGAGTCCATGCCCAGATGGACTGAGGCTGTTCTTAGGGCAAAAGGGGGTTCAACTTAATATTAGGAAGGTGTTCGTAATGTTTTGTACACTCGGTGTGTAGCCCTTTGGTCTATAGCTTAGTTCAAGAGAATCACTACTGAGCTGTGCTACAGTATAGTCAAGACTGATGTGTCATTGCCCTGGTTCTTAGGCAATGTTGATGTGTTGATATTCAGTTATTCACTTTGGTTGGTGGCCAATCCCACCCCACACATGCCCCGATCAAGGTCTCCATCTGCCTTTTATCACACACATTCCTAGGCTCTCTCTGATCTCCAGAAGTGTGTCCATCCTGGTGTCCCATTGCCTGACTGACTGACAGTGATAGTCCTCTGAGATTGGTAGTGTGAACACACACACGCACATTGTGACGCACACATTTTCAGTTACACTCATTTACTCATTCTCACATACGTGATTGTAAAAGTGGTCATTTATGCATGCATGCACATACACTGAGTGTACAAATCATTGGGGACACCTACCTAATTTTGAGTTGCACCACCTCCCATTTTGCCCTCAGAACAGCCTCAATTTCTCGGGGCATGGACTCTACAAGGTGTCGAAAGCGTTCCACAGGGATGCTGGCCCATGTTGACACCAATACTTCCCACAGTTTTCTGGATGTCCTTTGTGTGGTGGACTATTCTTGATACACACAGGAAAATGTTGAGCGTGAAAAACCCATCAGCATTGCAATTCTTGACACAAGCCGGTGTGCACACACGTGCCACACACACACACGTGCCACACACACACACGTGCCACACACACACTCAGTGCTGCAGGGCTGATTTTGTGTGGCTGTCAGTCAGGGCTGGGCAATAAATACGTTCACCTGAAACTGCAGTCTTATGGCTTACTCTGCTCCAAGTGGTCATTTCAAGATCATTTCACGGTGTTGGAAGTGTATTGACCTCCCCACAAAAGAGCTAAGTCCTATGAGTCATCCAGTAAATGTACATAGTGTACTGAATTTACACTCCTCTCCCGGATAGGAGGGTGGGAGTTGCAGGAAAGAGCGAGGGAGAGAGGGAAATAGAGAGAGGTGAAACAAGAATAAACATGCCAATCATCTTCTCAGACCTCTAATTGGGGGCTAGAGATAGCGAGAGAGAGCATCGTGCTCACATTGTTATCGAATCAAAAACGAGTGTCATGCCAATCTCATATCCCGGGGTGTTCGTTCAGGCGTCCCAGAAATAGATTCAACGAATCCATGAAGGGGTTTAGAATCTATCCCCATATCCTTCCAAATTCACCCAAGGAGGATTTCATCAGTCTCTACTCTCTCCAGCTCCTCTCCTGGGGGGGGGGGGGGGGGGGGGGCGGGTTTAGGTTTCCATGCGGGAAATATTTGGGAAGGGATAGAGACCTTGTTAATGTCTGAGCAACAGGGATTACTAGGCAGAGAAATAAAAAGGTGAGCCTGAGCCTTGGAATTAGAGCTAAGTACGTTAGCAGTCTGAGGTCTGGTTGGCACTCCACTTGATGGCAGGACGAGAGGGCATGAAAGAGCATTCCACTCAGATGCCAACGAGATGTGGGCACTTCTGCACAGCTGAGGGTTATTACTGCTGTCAGATGCATAAGGCTGTCTCTCAAGTGATCCACAACTTTCCTTTTTTTTTACTCTTCCTCTCAGTCTGCATCTCTATCTTCCTGCTGTCAAACACTTGTCCTCTTTTCTGAAGGAGAAAAGGTCCTCTTTCACTCAATATTTCTATTCATCACTGCCAGTGACCGCCAGATAGCTTCTTAAACTTTCTTGGCTTTCTAGTTAGAGAGGAACCAGAGTTCATAGCACTGTGTAAAGAGTTCATTTCCGTGCGTTTACTTTTCGTGGTTCGTACTGCTTTGACATACTTTGAATAGATCAAACAAGCATATTATTTGTTTATCACAGATCAGTTATTTCATACTTTAAACTTGGTACTGTGATGGCATGGCCTGATCGGTTTTTAGAGTTGAGGTCCTCAAGGACCTAAAAGGTCTTGATGTTTTGTGTCAACCATTTTTTCCAGTTACATTATACTTGGAGATGCCAAATCTAACTCCTTTAAGATTGGCTTAGCAAAACCCCAGCTTCAAGCTGAAGTAAAATACACCATTTGCTCCGGCAAAATGAACTGTTGCCTGAGTCTGATATTGAATCACATTGAATCACATTATCAGCCACATGAACAATAGGGACACGGCAAGGTGCCCCTGGATAAGGGTTTCTGCTAAGCAAATCGTGTTATGAGACGCCACGTTCCCCCTTCCCATCCTGTTTACTGTGACCTAAACCTTCCAGTCTGGAGCCCTATTTATTTAGAGATGTATAACATCCTCTACCATGACAGCTGGTTATTAAATCCCCAAGCTTGTGATATAATCCTTAAATTAAAGATGCACCCTACTTCATCACATTCATCTCCTCCGCAGATCCTTTCTCTTCCCTCCCTCCTCTATAACGTCTTTGCTCGTTAATAAGCCCTCAACTAAATTGTCATTTGGTATTTGGTATTTTATTAGGATCCTCATTAGCTGGTGCAAAAGCAGCAGCTACTCTTCCTGGGGTCCACACAAAACATGAAACATAATACAGAATGGCATAATATAGAACATCATTAGACAAGAACAGCTCAAAGACAGAACTGCACACATTTTTTTTAAAGGCACACGTAGCCTACATATCAATGCATACACACAAACTATCTAGGTCAAATAGGGGAGAGGCATTGTGCAGAGAGGTGTTGCTTTATCTGTTTTTTGAAACCAGGTTTGCAGTTTATTTGAGCAATATGAGATGGACGGAAGTTCCATGCAATTAAGGCTCTATATAATACTGTACGCTTTCTTGAATTTGTTCTGGATTTGGGGACTGTGAAAAGACCTCTGATGGCATGTCTGGTGGGATAAATGTGTGTGTGTCAGAGCTGTGTGTAAGTTGACTATGCAAACAATTTAGGATTTTCAGCACATTCATGTTTCTTATAAAAAGAAGAAGAGATGCAGTCAGTCTCTCCTCAAATCTTAGCCAAGAGAGACTGGCATGCATAGTATTTATATCAACCTACCGATTACAATTAAGAGCAAAACGTGTCACTCTGTTCTGGGCCACCTGCAGTTTAACTAGGTCATTCCTTGCAGCACTGGACCACACGACTGGACAATAATCAAGATTAGACAAAACTAGAGCCTGCAGAACTTGCTTTTTGGAGTGTGGTATCAAAAAAGCATAGCATCTCTTGATTATAGCCAGACCTCTCCCCATCTTTACAACCACTGAATCTATATGTTTTGACCATGACAGTTTACGATCTAATGTAACGCCAAGTAATTTAGTCCCCTCAACTTGTTCAACAGCCACACCATTCATTACTAGATTCAGCTGAGGTCTAGAACTTAAGGAATGCGTTGTACCAAATACAATGCTCTTATTTTTAGATGTTTAGGACCAGTTTATTACTGGCCACCCAGTCCAAAACAGACTGCAACACTTTGTTAAGGGTTTCAGTGACTTCCTTAGCTGTAGTTGTTGATGCGTATATGGTTGAGTCATCAGCATACATGGACACACATGCTTTGTTTAATGCCAGTGGCAGGTCTTTGGTAAAAATAGAAAAGAGTAGAGGGCCTAGAGTGCTGCCCTGCAGTACACCACACTTTACATGTTTGACATTAGAGAAGCGTCCATGAAAGAAAACCCTTTGAGTTCTATTAGATAGATAGCTCTGAAGGTTGAAAAGCCATAACACATACTTTTTTCAACAACAGGTTATGGTCAATAATATCTAAGGCTGCACTGAAATCTAACAGAGACTGGCATGCATAGTATTTATATCAACCCACCGATTACAATGAAGAGCAAAACGTGTCACTCTGTTCTGGGCCACCTGCAGTTTAACTAGGTCATTCCTTGCAGCACTGGACCACACGACTGGACAATAATCAAGATTAGACAAAACTAGAGCCTGCAGAACTTGCTTTTTGGAGTGTGGTGTCAAAAAAGCAGAGCATCTCTTGATTACACCCAGACCTCTCCCCATCTTTACAACCACTGAATCTATATGTTTTGACCATGACAGTTTACGATCTAATGTAACGCCAAGTAATTTAGTCCCCTCAACTTGTTTAAAAGCCATACCATTCATTACCAGATTCAGCTGAGGTCTAGAACTTAAGGAATGAGTTGTACCAAATACAATGCTCTTATTTTTAGATGTTTAGGACCAGTTTATTACTGGCCACCCATTCCAAAACAGACTGCAACACTTTGTTAAGGGTTTCAGTGACTTCCTTAGCTGTAGTTGTTGATGCGTATATGGTTGAGTCATCAGCATACATGGACACACATGCTTTGTTTAATGCCAGTGGCAGGTCTTTGGTAAAAATAGAAAAGAGTAGAGTGCCTAGAGTGCTGCCCTGCAGTACACCACACTTTACATGTTTGACATTAGAGAAGCTTCCATTAAAGAAAACCCTTTGAGTTCTATTAGATAGATAGCTCTGAAGGTTGAAAAGCCATAACACATACGTTTTTTCAACAACAGGTTATGGTCAATAATATCTAAGGCTGCACTGAAATCTAACAGTACAGCTCCCACAATCTTTTTATTATCAATTTCTTTCAAACAATCATCAGTCATTTGTGTCAGTGCAGTAAATGTTGAGTGCCCTTCTCTATAAGCATGCTGAAAGTCTGTTCTTATTTTGTTTATAGAGAAATAGCATTGTATTTGGTCAAACACATTTTTTCCCAACAGTTTGCTAAGAGCTGGCAGCAAGCTTATAGGTCTGCTGTTAGAACCAGTAAAGGCCGCTTTACCACTCTTGGATAGAGGAATTGCTTTGGCTTCCCTCCAGGCCTGAGGACAAATTCTTTCCTCTAGGTTCAGATTAAAAATATGACAGATAGGAGTGGCTATAGAGTCAGCTACCATCCTCAGTAGCTTTCCATCTAAGTTCTCAATGCCAGGAGGTTTGTCGTTATTGATCGATAACAATACTTTTTCCATCTCTCCCACAATAACTTTACAAAATTCAAACTTGCAATGCTTTTCTTTCATTTTTTATTCATTTTTTATGCATGAATACAATTGCTCACTGTTCGTTGTTGGCATTTCCTACTTAAGTTTGCCCACTTTGCCAATGAAATAATCATTACAATAATTGGCAACATGAAATGGTTTCGTGATGAATAAGCCATCTGATTCGATGAAAGATGGAGTTGAATTTGTCTTTCTGCCCATCATTTCATTTAAAGTACTCCATTGAACGTTTTTTTCCCCCATCATTCTTTGTATCATTGATCTTGGCTTCATAATACAGTTTATTCTTCTTCTTGTTGAGTTTAGTCACATAATCTCTCAATTTGCAGTAAGTAAGCCAGTCAGATGTGTAGCCAGACTTATTAGCCACTCCTTTTGCCCCATCTCTTTCAACCATACAGTTTTTACATTTCTCATCAATCCATGGAGCCTTAACAGTTCTAACAGCCAGTTTCTTATCAGGTGCATGTTTATTAATAATTGGTAGAAGCAATTTCATAAATTCATCAAGTGCAGCGTCTGGATGCTCCTCGTTAATCACATCAGACCAACAAATATTTTATAACATCATCCACATAAGAGTCACAGCAAAATCTTTTGTATGATCTCTTATATACTATTTTAGGCCCAGTTGTTGGAACTTTTGCTTTCCTGGATATAGCCACTATATTGTGATCACTGCATCCAATGGGTACGGATACATCTTTAGAACAAGGTTCTACGGTATTAGTAAAAATGTGATTGATACATGTGGATGATCTTGTTCCTGTAGTGTTTGTAAACACCCTGGTAGGTTGATTAATAACCTGAACCAGATTACAGGTAATGGTTACAGTAAGAAGTTTCCTCTTGAGCAGACAGCTTGATGAAAACCAGTCAATATTCAGGTCCCCAAGAAAGTAGACTTCTCTGTTTACATCAGATACACTATCAAGCATTTCACACATATTATTTAGATACTACATTGTTAGCACTTGGTGGCCTATAGCAACACCCCAAAAGAAAAGGCTTTAGAAGTGCAAAGTGAACCTGCAACCAAAAAAACTCAATAACACTTGACATAAGATCATCTCTAAGCATTACAGGGATATGGCTCTGAATATATACAGCAACACCTCCCCCATAAGCATTTCTGTCTCTTCTACAGATGTTATATCCTTGTATTGCTACTGCTGTTTCAGTAAATTATCCAAGTGAGTCTCAGAAATGGCTAATATATGAATGTTATCTGATGTTATTGATTTCATGAACCTTATTTCTAAGGCTACATATATTAATATGGACTATTTTCAGCCCTTTCCTGGGTAGCTTATCAGAGATAAACATACTATTGAAAAGAGTAAACAAAGCAAGAGAAAAAAAAATACATTCAGCAGTCCATCAATTGATGTGTTTGTGCTGCTGGGTTGAAGCTACAAACCCATAGGCTTGGCTCTCTCATCCCTTCCATGCTTCTGGGAGGGAGGGTGAACAATGAGCCTGTCATAGCGGATGTAAGCAAGTCCCCACAAGCTCTGGCAGCTTTCATGGCTGGGATAATTTCTTTCCTCTTCTGGCGCACAGCTTCATTGATAGTCCTCGTTGAGGAAGATATAAATTAATCTCAAGTTCTTGGCTCTTTCCAGAACAGCTACCTTGTCCTTGAACCTCAGGAACTTGACCACTATTGGCCTGGGCCTATCACCTGAGCCAGTGGTAGGTTTTCCAGTCCTGTCATCCGGGATTATTGTTTAGTTTATTGGCTTTACATATAAACGTCTTGAGCCAGTATATGAGGTCATAGAGCAGGAGTTTTAAATGACAGAGAAGAAGAAGAGTGAAAAGAAAAAATTGACATGAATGGAATCTTCGTTTATCGTCAATCTCTTATGCTTCAAAAGGACGGCCCTTGAACTAAGGCCCAGTGCCAGTGGAACTTGACCTCATCTTTTCATGGATGGTGGAGTGGGATGGGCATCCCGTTGATTTTTATAGCTGACGTTGCTAACTTAGTATGTATGGTATGTATCATGGTATGTATCATGCAGATAGTTGTCCACAGAGAGTCAGAGACTATGCTGACTGCAGAGTCATGCTTTGAGTCTATTCTCTATTTGATTGGATATATTTTTATTTATTTAACTTCTATTTAACTAGGCAAATCAGTTAAGAACAAATTCTTATTTACAATGACGGCCTACCAAAAGACAAAAGGCCTGCCGCGGGGACGGGGGCTGGGATTAAATACAGAAGTGATTGCAACAGGAAAAGTAGAACGAAAGAGTGTGCAGTGGGTCAAATTCAAACCCATGTGCGCAACGGTACATGTATTCTGAAGGCAGTGACCTAGACCGCTAGACTACCCCCACCCCTCACTCTGGATGTGCTCTACACAAGAGAGATACGTCTGGAAACACTACCAGGCAGGGATGAATTAGTCAGGAGAAGATGCAGCAGAGATGTCTTTGCTTTGTGCTCGCTGAGGTGTTGCAGATTGAGACGGTTCAGTTTGAACTTTGCCTCAACTCTGACTTTGCGATAAATTTGACACATTGTTTCTAAATAACATGAATTAATCTTACTTCAGGGTGCTCTTGTTTCAACTGGCAGTTGCTGGTGCATAAATGCATTTCAGAATTATAATTTAGTTGTCATGAATTGTACCTATTGTATTGACTAGCGTCCTATACAGGGGGGTGTGCTTGTTTAAGGAGCTACCTCCCGCTACAGAAACAGGACATAGGATCCTGCCCTATGGGCCATTCTGGTTTGTACAAGGCTTACTCCATTACTGTATATATCATACACCCTAACACCTGCGTAACTCTTATCCACACACCGTGTCCTGTGGCGTGGGAATTTGTCGATGTTCAGGATCTCCTTGACCGACATCACATCACCGGGAATGATGGGATAGAACTCGGAGTAGGAAGCCTCCTCAGCACTGGTGCATCACAGGGACATAGAACAAACAACACATTAGATTCATTGGGTATTTTAATCAAAGTAGAAATCGGGTAATTCAATAAATTATCAATTAATCATGAGGAGGGGGAAAAATAGGTTGTTTGGTCTGACAAGAGTTGTGGGACAGGGTTCATGTATCTGAAGCTAGATGGTGTCATTTCGACGAGGGTGTCAGACATCTAAATCTTAGCCCCAAGTCAAGTGTAGTTACAATTGTGCTGCTATTCTGAATCTGACCGCCAGGGGAGGCCACACAACCAGAGGGAGTTCCGCTCATAGGTTGCCTTTAAAGAACAAACTAAATGTCAAGAACATTGTTTTATTCAACAATATTTCTTACCGGGGACATGGCTTTGGCTTTTAAAATTGAAATTTCAAATGAAATGCGGAAACATTGCTTACATTTGCCTTTATTATTTCCTATTCCCGTGACACTCAGAAATGGTCAAAGTACTCTGGAGTCTGATTACTCACCAATAGAACAAGCTGTTGAGAATAACAGCTGAATAGAAACAAGGGCAAAATGAACAGCTGAGACAGAGCTGAAGTTCAGCCTGACAATAGAGACTGATAACCTCTGTGAATAACGATGTCAATGTCGCTGGCCAAACTAAAACCACCTGACTGGCTCTGCAGCCTAGAGCGGCTTTTATTTGGATCAGCAGCTAGATACAGGAGAAAGGTAAGGAGGGAATTAACCGGCAGCATTGTATTCACTAGTCAGCAGTCACTATTGAATGGTTTCTAAAATAATTTGTGATATCACCTCCAGATACATTGTGTAAGTCTGTTCAATGTAAGATTTGCTTTTAAGTAACACGTACAAGGCTTTTCTCCATTTCAAGGAGAAACGGGAACACAGCAAACCTGGGAACCTCCATACCAATGTAAGAAACGGATAGGATAAGAACAACAAATCAGTTGTGAGATGAATTACATTCTAACCAGATTATACTATTTTCTTTTTTTGCAATTATGCATAGTCACTTTACCCCTACCTACACTACATATTACCTCAATTACCGCGACTAACCTGTACCCCCGCACATTGACTCAGTACCGGTACCCCCTGTATATAGCCTCGTTATTGTTATTTTATTGTGTTACTTTCTTTTTACTTTTGTTTATTTAGTAAATATTTTCTTAACTCTTATTTTTTTTTAAACTGCATTGTTGGTTAAGGGCTTGTAAGTAAGCGTTTCACAGTTAGGTTTACACCTGTTGTGTAGACCTTACAATTTGATTTGATTTAGTTAGCATCAGTATGGCGGCTGTAGCAATTGTGCATAAATCATCTCTGTGGCCTTTTCAGGTATGACAAATGAGCACCGTGTTGAATCTTTATACATCCCTGCGAGTTCATCCTGATTTTATGGATCATGAATAAAAATTCACACAAAACACCCACCCGGCCAGTAACTACAGCTGACGTGAGATAGGTTGAGATAGGTGCTCCCATGTGGGGTCCTAACCGAGCTGAAATCTAGTCAGGCAATGCTGTGGCTGACCTGTTTTCTCTCAACTGAGAGTCATGTTACATTCACCTGCTGCCCTCTTTTCTGCTAGTTCTGTTCTGCTTTGTTCCTCTTTTTTAGTGGTGCATAAAGCCATGTTGTTTTGTTGTGGGGAGGTTGTAGAGCTAGGAGGAACGAACAGCCAATGCTTTGACCCCAGGGTCGTATTCATTTGGCAATTAACAAAAGGAAACAAAATGAAACAGGAAGGGACTACCAGAACTTGTCCAGTAGGAAATGCTTGTGTTTTTAGTTTTACGTTTCAAAACACTTTGTTACGGTGTGGACTAATGAATACAACCCAGCTCTTAACAATTGCAACAGGGCCACTAATCATAAGGATTATCTGTGGACCTCTGGCTTTGAATCCAGTGCATGTTGTATAGACGTGCTCAATTAAGATGCAGCAGCATTGTATTCAATTGCCGTTGCACGATCACATACCATCAATTTCGGTGTTAGCATTTGTATTTAAAAAAAAAAAATTGTATCATGGACTTTCGGGGGATGCACCAGTAGCCATGGCTCAATGCCTGTTTGTTACAGAATCACACAGTAGTTGTTCTAATTCAAAAGTGTTGTTTCTGTCTCTTGTGCCTCTCTGCTATCTAGAGCTAGGGCAATGTCATTCACACACACATGCAAGCACACACACAAAATGACCCATAAGTAAGAGTTTCACTGTTAGTCTACACCTGTTGTCTACGAAGCATGTGACAAATACATTTTGATTTGATTTGACACTGCAGTGGCACAACAGGGGGCTGAGGAGTAGCAGTTTCACATGGGCACACAAAGGCCCTTAATACCCAGCAGATGCCAATAAGGGTTTAGTAGGGATCACAGCCAGCCACCATTATTGTCTTTATTCAAATCTGCCTTCATATGTAGCAGGGCCTGATTTCTACTGTTTCTGTTTCATCTAGAGTTATTAAATTAAACTAACCTGCAGGTCTGCAATCTGGATGGACGAACAAAAGGAATGAGACCAAATTTGTCCTCGGGGTACTAGTGGAAATAAGCTATTATTCCATGGACGCCGCAGGCTGGTTGGATAGCTCATTTTTACCCTATTACAGGGAGGTGTGAGACCAGGTGCAGAGGGTGTATTTGTCTAGGTACAGCCAACAAGATGTTGTTAAATGTCTCCGAGGCGTGAAGAAAAAACAGTGAACGCCATTGGGTAGATCTCTGAGACAGGACTGCTAATGAAGCCATACTGTAGGATCTTCATTTGATTATTCTTTTGTTGCTGAGCATTTTCCTGCACAGCAGACATGTAGTGTATTTGAGGTTTAAAAAGGCTTCTAAAGTTAATAATGTCTACCAAAGAAAATGTGACTTAATTTGACCAAACAAGAAATGTATCAACCCCTACAAAAAAATGTATATTAATTATAATTCACATAATAATTCACGTTTCCTGTTGCTACAGGATTGTTTTCCTGCTGTAGCAAACTGGTTTAAATTAAGATCCTACATCTTTTTACTGGTATATTTTACATAATAGGATGTCCTTGTGGCTTGTTCTATGTTGGAAAGACTTACTTGAATACAGCTTTTTACATACACTATTATGTATATACAAAAGTATGTGGACACCCCTTCAAATTAATGGATTAGGCTATTTCAGCCACACCCGTTGCTGACAGGTGTATACAATCTCCAAAGACAAACATTGGCAGTAGAATGGCCATACTGAAGAGCTCAGTGACTTTCAACGTGGCACCGTCATAGCATGCCACCTTTCCAACAAATCAGTTCGTCAACTTTTTCTGCTCTGCTGTAGCTGACCCAGTCAACTGTAAGTGCTGTTATTGTGAAGTGGAAAAGTCTTGGAGCAACAACGTCTCAGTCGCGAAGTGGGAGGCCACATAAGCTCACAGAATGGGACCACCGAGAATTGAAGCACGTAGCGTGTACAATCATCTGTCCTCGGTTACAACACTCACTACCGAGTTCCAAACTGCCTATGGAAGCAACGCCAGCACAATAACTGTTCGTCGGGAGCTTCATGAAATGGGTTTCCATGGCCGAGCAGCCGCACACAAGCCTAAGATCACCATGCACAATGCCAAGCGTCGGCTGGAGTGGTGTAAAGCTCGCCGCCATTGAACTCTGGCAGTCTGACGGACTAATTTTGGTTTGACGGATGCCTTGAAAACGCTACCATAGTGCTAACTGTAAAGTTTGGTGAATGAGGAATAATGGTCTGGGGCTGTTTTCATGGTTGGGGCTAGGCCCCTTAGTTCCAGTGAAGGAAAATCTTAACGCTAAAGCATACAAGGACATTCAAGACAATTCTGTGCTTCCAACTTTATGGCAACAGTTTGGAGAAGGCCCTTTCCTGTTTCAGCATGACAATTCCCCCGTGCACAAAGCAAGGTCCATACAGAAATTGTTTGTCGAGATCGGTGTGGAAGAATTTGACTGGCCTGCACAGAGCCCTGACCTCAACTCCATCAAACACCTTTGGGATGAATTGGAACGCAGACTGCGAGCCAGGCCTAATCGCCCAACATCAGTGCCGACCTCACTAATTATCTTGTGGCTGAATGGAAGCAAGTCCCCACAGTAATATTCCAACATCTAGTGGAAAGCCTTCCCAGAAGAGTGGAGCCTGTTATAGCAGCAAAGGGGGGACCAACTCCATATTAATGCCCGTGATTTTGGAATGAGATGTTGGACGAGGTGTCCACATATTTTTGGTCATGTAGTGTATCTCATAGGATGATAATGTATCTTGTTCTATATTGGAAAAAGATGCCTGAATATTGATCTCTTTGAAAGCATACCATCTAAGTTTTGTTAGCCTGTTCTCTCCCCCCTTCGCGTTGTTTTTCAGCCACATTTTTGGAGTAATGATATCAATATCGAAACCACACACTCCAGCACACTTTCTTTCTGAAGGAGCAGGCCTCTATTTACTGTGTGTGCTTAGTGGACCGGAGCCAGAGTGATATTGTCCAGCCTTAGGCTCCATGCTACATTATTCAAGGACACCCTATCACTCTCTCTCTCTGCACGCTGCGGAAACAGTCCAGGAACCAAACAAAAGAAAAAGCAGAAGATGCTCTCTCTGAGCTCTGTGAAATGGGGAACTGTCCCAGCAAATAAACTATATCCCAGCAAATAAAACGGGAAGTCACAGCAATTTTCATTGTCATCACACTTAGGCTTTCTTTCTGAAAGCAGTGCCTCAAGCAATATGGCTACATTTATTAGCTGGCTGTATTCACTTGGGGGAAATAAATTCGGACTTTCAGAAATGTTTTGTAGTGTGGGGCAATTCAAAACCCCAAATATAGACCAAGCAGCCCATATAAGACCTGATACAAGCATTATCTCTCAAAATTCTCCTGGATGCAGCTGTAGTTGCTCTTGTTAAAGTGTAATGGACCCTTGTGGATAAAAGTTGAGCAGAAGTTAGCACCTCTCCTATTACTTTAATAAGATTCCTTCCAACTTTATTGTCTCGACTTGCTTCCCAAACACCAAGTGCTCTCCTTGCTGTTTATAGGTGTATAAGAGGGCACTTTGTTTATTGATAGTCTAAGTGCAGAGAATGTTGACTTGAATTGGAACGTCTGTTGTTTTACATTATACTGTCAATCCTCCATAAGAAACCTATTGAAATCATAGTAATATAGATAATAGAATAGAAATGACCATTTTAGTTGATATTTAATGGTGAGTGGATGAATGGATAGGTCCATTATATGAATTATATTTCTATGGTTGAAATCGCCCACCCTACATTCAGGAGCAGGTGGTGTCTGTTGTTGGTCTTATATGTTAGTTTAGACTTCTGTTGTTTTGTTCATGTCGCCTCCTTTATTATTTTCGGTATCTTGTATAGTTCCATAACACTAGCTATCTTTCAAAGTTTATAGCCCTTTTACTAAACCTATTTTTATTTTAATGGTTGCTCTCAATGCAAAGAGCTTTGTGATTGTAATGTATTATTATTATTATTATTATTATTATTATTATTATTATTATTATTATTATTATTATTATGTTGTGTCTCAACCGGTGGCGGGCACAACACAAAACCCCCAGATGATGTAAAGTAGGGTCTACGCTACAACATATGTGAATATGAAATATGAGTTTAAAGTTGCACTACGCAAAAAAGCGCTGACATTTCCTGGTTGCTACAATTCTGAGAGTTGTATTTTCAACTGTTTGAAGCTGGTTTTCAAAACCAAAAATAAAAGACTCAAAAGCAAAACTTAATAATGGGAAGCATAGAAATAGCATAGAAATAGTGCACATAGAACAGATCTACTGTTTCTAGACTTGCTTTCAATAAGAACAACAGATATCAATCACATATCTAATTTGGTCTGGCCTCCCAAAAACGTACATATTTGAGCTTTAAGCATTTTTAGATAGTTGACGTTGAAAGTAAAAAAAAATGTTTTATTAATTTAAATTATACAATAGTTTGACAACCCTGTTTGTCAGCTTTTAAATTACATCAAACTCAACCGTTTATCTCTTCCAGTGATGAAGCCATAGATGTTGCATGGTGTGGTGTGGTATGCAGCGAGCACCTCTCGCTTTCTCCGTAATGTTTTGGCATTCAGGTCCAAAAAATGGACCACTTCTTCCATGTGTTAAAGTTTTGTTGAAATCAGAAGGGATGCTGTCAAAAAGTGATTGAAGTCAAATGGATTTACACCATGAGGTGTGTGTGTGTGTGTGTGTGTGTGTGTGTGTGTGTGTGTATGTATGTATGTGTGTGTGTGTGTGTGTGTGTGTATGTATGTGTGTGTGTGTGTGTGTGTGTGTGTGTGTGTGTGTGTGTGTGTGTGTGTGTGTGTGTGTGTGTGTGTGTGTGTGTGTGTGTGTGCGTGCGTGCGTGCGTGCGTGCGTGCGTGCGTGCGTGCGTGCGTGCGTGCGTGCGTGCGTGCGTGCGTGCGTGCGTGCGTGCGTGCGAGAGAGAGAGAGAGAGAGAGAGAGAGAGAGAGAGAGAGAGAGAGAGAGAGAGAGAGAGAGAGAGAGAGAGAGAGAGAGAGAGAGAGAGAGAGAGAGAGAGAGAGAGAGAGAGAGAGAGAGAGAGAGAGAGAGAGAGAGAGAGAGAGAGAGAGAGAGAGAGGAGAGAGAGAGAGAGAGAGAGAGAGAGAGAGAGAGAGAGAGAGAGAGAGAGAGAGAGAGAGAGAGAGAGAGAGAGCTCTATATTGGTGTTCAGTGTTTGGGTTGTCTGTGTAACAGGTTTGGTTATGTTTCCTTTTGACACTGCAGGAATATGTATTCAATGTTTATGTATTCCTAATGGTTGGCGTTACACCATACGTTGTTATACCATTAGTTACGCTTGCAGATAGGTAGGTCGGGTCACGTTCTGAAAGGGTTCATTCTATTTACGTATTTACAATGTGTATGAGTTCACTGTGTACATGTCCTGATGTGTATATACTGTGTATGTGTACGGTATCTGTTAGATATTGGGGGGGTTTATGTGTTATTGCTATAAGAACGAGTTAGCTAGCATGCTCTAATTGTAATGGGCACATTAGCTCCCTGCTAATTCACAGTTATTTCCATGTTAACAGACGATTCACAAATCTAATGTGCTTCCTTGTGTTTATCGTCTGGTACTTACATTTATTGTATTTTGTAAATTTTTTGTCATTGTTATAATGTTTGAATACAAAATACCCAGTCTGATATTGACATCAAATCAAGAATCTACAGCCATCAACATACTGTTGTCCTGCATATCTAATGTGCTTCCTTGTGTCTATCATCAGAATAAACAGTCAACTTGGACCGCCAGCTGGTTATTCCGTTCTTTAATTAAAAACACAACATGATAGAGTTACGAAGTAGGATCAAAAAATATATATATTTTTATTTGTCACATGCACCAAATACAACAGGCGTAGTAGACCTTCCAATGAAATGCTTTCTTACAAGCCCTTAAAACCTCTACAGGATCGGTGGGTCACCTACATTCATTTCACATTTCCACAAACTTCAAAGTGTTTCCTTTCAAATGGTATCAAGAATATGCATATCCTTGCTTCAGGTCCTGAGCTACAGACACAAATTGGGGGCAAAAGGGGCGGATCCTTGAGAGGTTTTAACCAACAATGTAGTTTTAAGAAAAATTAGTGCTAATAAAGTATTTACAAAAATAATAATAATAAAATAAAAAATAAAATGCAAAAATAACAAAAAATGACAATAAACAATAAAATAACAGTAGCTGGCAGGGGGTACGTACAGAGTCAATGGGCGGGGCCACAGGTTTGTCAAGATAATTGAGGTAATATGTACATGTAGGTAGAGGTAAAGTGACTATTCATAGATAATAAACAGAGAGTAGCAGCAGCGTAAAAATGGGGGTGGGGGGACAATGCAAATAGCCTGGGTAGCCATTTGATGAGCTTTTCAGAAGTCTTATGGCTTGGGGGTAGAAGCTGTTAAGAAGCCTTTTGGACCTAGATTTGGCCCTCCGGTACCGCTTGCCGTGCGGTAGCAGAGAGCACAGTCTATGACTAGGGTGGCTGGAGTCTTTGACAATTTTTCGGGCCTTCCTCTGACACCGCCAGGTATAGAGGTCCTGGATGGCAGTAAACATGGCCCCAGTGATGTACTGGGCATACGTATTACCCTCTGTAGTGCCTTGCGGTGGGCCAAGCAGTTGCCGAATCAGGTGGTGATGCAACAGGTCACGATGCTCTCGATGGTGCAGCTGTATAACTTTTTGAGGATCTGAGGACCAATGCCAAATCTTTTCAGTCTCCTGGGGGGGAATAGGTTTGGTCATGCCCTCTTCACGACTGTCTTGGTGTGTTTGGACCATGATAGTTTGTTGGTGATGTGGACACCAAGGAACTCGAAGTTCTCAACCTACTCCACTACAGTCCTGTACATGAGAATGGGGGCGTGCTCAGTCCTCCTTTTCCTGTAGTCAATGATCATCTCATGTGTCTTGATCACATTGAGGGAGAGGTTGTTATCCTGGCACAACACTGCCAGGTCTGTGACCTCCTCCCTATAGGCTGCCTCATCATTGTCAGTGATCAGACCTACCACTGTTGTGTCATCAGCAAACTTAATGATGGTGTTGAAGTTGTGCTTGGCCATGCAGTCATGGGTGAACAGGGAGTACAGGAGGGGACTGAGCACCCACCCCTGAGGGGCCCACGTGTTGAGGATCAGCGGGGCAGATGTGTTGTTACCTACCCTTACCACCTGGGGGCGGCCTGTCAGGAAGTTCAGATCCAGTTGCAGAGGGAGGTGTTTAGTCCCAGGGTCCTTAGCTTTGTGATGAGCTTTGAGGGCACTATGGTGTTGAACACTAAGCTATAGTCAATGAATAGCATTCTCATATAGGTGTTCCTTTTGTCCAGGTGGGAAAGGGTAGTATGGAGTGCAATAGAGATTACGTAATCTGTGGATTTTTTGGGGCGGTATGCAAATTGGAGTGGGTCTAGGGTTTCTGGGATAATGTTGTTGATGTGAGCCATAACCAGCCTTCCAAAGCACTTCATGGCTACATACATGAGTGCTACGGGTCGGTAGGCAGGTTACCTTGGTGTTCTTGGGCACAGGGACTATGGTGGTCTGCTTGAAACATGTTGGTATTACAGACTCGGTCAGGGACAGGTTGAAAATGTCAGTGAAGACACTTGCAAGTTGGTCAGCACATGCTCGGAGTACACGTGCTGGTAATCTGTCTGGTCCTGCGGCGTTGTGAATGTTGACCTGTTTAAAGGTCTTACTCACATCGGCTACAGAGAGCATGATCACACAGTCGCCCAGAACAGCTGGAGCTCTCATGCAGGCTTCAGTGTTCCTTGCCTCGAAGGGGCATAGAAGTAATTTAGCTCGTCTGGTAGGCTCGTGTTAATTGGCAGCTCGCGGCTGTGCTTCCCTTTGTAGTCCATAGTAGTTTGCAATCCCTGCCACATCCGACGAGCGTCGGCGCCGATGTAGTACGAGTCAAGCTTAGTCCTGTATTAATGCTTTGCATGTTTGATGGTTCCTCAGAGGGCATAGCGGGATATCTTATAAGCGTCCGGGTTAGAGTCCCGCTTCTTTATAGCGGAAGCTCTATCCTTTAGCTCAGTGCAGATGTTGATGGTAATCCATGGCTTCTGCTTGGGGTATGTACGTATGGTCACTGTGGGAACGACATCATCGATGCACTTTTTGATGAAGTCAGTGACTGATGTGGTGTACTCCTCAATGCAAGCGGAAGAATCCCGGAACATATTCCAGTCTGTGCTAGCCTAACAGTCCTGTAGGTTAGCATCTGCGTTATCTGACCACTTCCGTATTGAGCGAGTTACTGGTACTTCCTGCTTTAGTTTTTGCTGTGTGTGGAATAAAGGTGGTCTAGAGTTTTTTTTCCTCCGGTTGCACATGTAACATGCTGGTAGAAATTAGGTAAAACTGATTTAAGTTTCCCTGCATTATTAAAGTCCCCCGCCACTAGAAACGCGACACCTCTTGATGAGCATTTTCTTGTTTGCTTATGGCCTTATGCAGCTCGTTGTCTTTGTGCCAGCATCGATTTGTGGTGGTAAATAGTGTAGTCTACAGCTTATCATGAGATACTCTACCTCAGACGAGCAAAACCTCAAGACTTCCTTAATATTCGATTTTGTGCACCAACTGCTATTTACAAATAGACACAGACTGCCACCCCTTGTTTTACCGGAGGCAGCTGTTCTATCTTGACGATGCATGGAAAACCCAGCCAGCTGCATGTTATCCATGTTGTTGTTCAGCCATGACTCTGTGAAACATAAGATATTACAGTTTTTAATGTCCCGTTGGTAGAGACTCATCCAGTTTATTATCCAATGATTGCACATTGGCTAATAGGACTGATGGTAGAGGCGGATTACCCACTCGCCGTCGGATCCTTACAAGGCACCCCGACATCTCGGTCTCTTCTTCATGCGAATGACCAGGATTTGGGTCTTGTCCGGTGTCTGAAGAAAATCCTTCCTGTTCGACTCGTTAGAGAAAAAAATCCTCCTCCAGTATGAGGTGAGTAATGGCTGTCTTGATATCCAGAAGCTCTTTTCGATGATAAGAGACGGTGGCAGAAACAGTATGTACAAAACTTTCGAATAATGTGAAAAAACACACACAATAGCACAATTGGTTCAGAGCCCGTAAAACGACAGCCATCTCCTCCGGCGCCATACACATAATGGTATGGTGTATGGTACATGTATGGTATCTGTGTGTTTGTGTATGTGTGTGTGTCTATATGTGAGTCATCTGTCTGTACATGTGTGTGCAGTATTTGTGTGCGGAGTGTGTGGCCAGTTGTTGAGTCAATGTTCGCTGGTGTGTGTTTATATGAGCATGGGTGAGCTCTGTGGTGAATCAGGGCTGTTCTGGGCTGACTTCGGCAGGGAGAGACAGACAAGGTTGACTGCTCATCCGGAGGTATCTCAATAAAAGCAGCAACGTGTCTCTCTTCCTGGAGAGGATCTCAATGACGTGTGTATGTGAATGTGTAAGTCTGCATACAGTGTATGAGTGTAATGCAAAATCTATAGGCAACTTTATCCACATTGACTTGTGTGTTCCACGTGTTTATGCACGTAAGTGTAGCTCTAATACTGCCTTTAAGCAAACACACACACACACACTCCGGACACACACTGCGTCACTGCGCGTCTCAATGAGCTCAGAATAACTGCCACCCGCTCCATGTCCTTGTTTAAAGGCTCTAATGTCATCCCTCAACCCACAACAAACCAGGGTTCTATTATATACAGGGAACTTTTCATCTGTCTAGCTATGCACATATCCGGTAACAGACAGTAATAATTGGATGGTCAACATTGACTGTACTTTACTCCCATGCAAGCAGTTTTCAATGAAGTGGATGAATAAATGACAGGATATAGTGTGCTAAGGAAACTGGGTCTTTAGAATTGTATTTGCGTCCACTGGATGAACATGATCAAAACATAATACTTGGACGGTCAACATCTACTTTTCTCCAATGCAGGACCGGTTTCCATAAAGTAAGTGTATGATACAATACATTGCCAGAAGTATGTGGACATATGATTATTGTACATCTCATTCCAAGATCAGGGAGTTTGTCCCCCTTTGCTGCTATAACAGCCTCCACTTTTCTGGGAAGGCTTGTATGCTGTAGCGTAAAAAA